>NW_014569554.1:177353-217119 GCF_001313835.1 Polistes canadensis
CCACCCTCCTCCCCCGCCCCCTCCTCCTCCTCCTCCTCCAGCACCAACACTTCGACGATGCTCCTCCTTCGTTGCCTGGCGTCGTTCCTCAACGACAAACACCAGCCTGCATCGCGCTCCTCCTTTCGTCCCGTCGACGAAAGCACGCAGGACATAACACACTTTGAAAAAGATCACCTCTCCTTCTCCCCGTCTTCGTCTTCGTCTTCTTCTTAGTCTTGGTCGTGAAAAGTCCCATTATCTTATCTTGTTACCGCCATCTCCTCCTTCGCTGCTTCCAAGACACTTCTAATAAAGCTTCTTATAGAAATACCGAAACAGCTTAGAAGGAAGATCGTTCGATTTATCTATATTATTTATATTGGCTACGCCAACCGAATTTCACTTTTCGATTTATATAACAATTAGTAAATATACGGTACATGTGCACATGATCTTCTATTCTCCGTTAATATTTCGTCACGATAAACACATTGTAAGTTTATAGGAAGCTATTAACAACGCTCTTATCTCTTGTTTTTTCAAAAATAATGAAATTCGAAAGAGACGATAAAAAGCGGCAAATGAAAAACAACTCGTAAAAAGGTGCGCGCAGACTAAAAGTCCTCGACTGACTGAAACACATGGACGGTCGTCCCCGTGGCTAGCCTGTAAACATCCCCTTGCCGCCGCCACCGCTATCGCCGCCACCGCTATCGCTGCCGGAGAAGGGGAAACTTTCCTACATTGGTGGAAGGGCCGAGCGCGCGCTACTCTACGAACGATTACAAACATCTGCCTTTACGATATATCGATTTTAACAAGTTTCGATAATTTTATAAATTTGTCTAGTCTCCTTCGGAAGAAAATCATTTCTTTTACTATTACATTGTTTCATTTCCATCGTTAGTTTAAACATATTATTAACAAATTGAAAATTTGCTCGAGAATCTCTCGATTACAATTGATTAGTAAATATACCATTTTTCTTATGCACATATGTTATAAAAAATATATAGGAATTTCGGTAATGTTGTGTAGGATAGCAATATATAGAATATTATAAAGTCAACAGTGCTACCATCACACTGTCAAGTTTTGAACAAAATCGCAATAGTTTGGTTACACCTTTAACAAAGTTACCGGTAATGTGGTGTTCTGTTATCGGTAAGTTCGAGGATTTAAATACAGTGGAAATAATGGGGAAATCATTAGCTTGAAATCAAACAATTAAGATGAATAATTTAGTCTTGTTCTTATTACAATAATTAATTATTAAGATAGTTATATTTACATTTGTACACGATCGAGTTCGGTTGGTAATATAAAAAAAAATTATATTGGACAATTATAAGTACTGGTCATGTATAAATATTTAAATCATGAGTATAACTCGATACCATCATCGATCCAAATCGCAAGAATAAACCTTTCCTTGCTAGTCGATTAAATATTCCAATTTCGAATTGTTTATAAAAAATTAAATAAGGTATGTGAAATAAATATCTGTCAATTAGAAAACAAAATAGAAAACATTTGTTTCAAAATTTGAGAAAACTTGATCGATGAATAATTTCATTTTAATGACAGTTTTCCCTATCTCATTCTTTTCTTTTATAAGAAATATTTTCTTTGCCATTTCATTGATACTTCTTTCAAGAAAATATTCACGTGGCTCTCCGACGTAACAATACTATACTATTATAGAGCTTTATTGCCGGTCCTAAAAGTAAACCTAATAACGATACTAAATCTTCTTGCGTGAGCATTAAAAATGCTTCTCCATCGATATTCTAAAAAAGAAGAAACATTTCAGTAGAAATAACAATTGAACAAATTTAAAGTGATTTGTAATATACTTGATAAGATACTTACATGTTTTCTAAAAATATTACCAATTTCTCTACAATTTGGGACACTTTGAATAAACTTGATAACTTCTTCGTTTGACCAGCGTCGAGGATTTGTATTCTGTTGAGAAACTACTCTGTTCAACGCGTTACTATGTTTTGCCCATATGTGCGGTGCGTCTGGTAAAGGATTGTAACCGGGATCGTAGACCGATTGGTATAATTCTGTACGTAATTGTTTATCTGGCATATTGGCAGCATATTGGGTTGTATTTAGTACCGTATCACCGTATGTAGAATTTGAAAGAGTATATATAGAATCGTCAGAAATTTGTCGTCTACAAAAGGTGATTAATAATTTGCATTAAACGATTATACATTAACTAGACTTTAATGGATTTTAGACAAAATATAACGAACCTTTTCTTACGTTTTCTCGAAACTTCCTCGTCGTCGGTTTGTCCGTCGCTGTGAAGATTTTTCGACTTGCTCGATCTAAAAAAAAAAAAGATAAAAGAAAAATATAATATAAGCATTATCACCAATCGCATAAAATATTCATTTAAAATTATAAACAAACGAAATATTAACCTTTCAGATTTTTCCGAATTTTCAGACTTATCATTTTTATCAGAATCTCCATCCTCTTGTTTCACATCTTTTTCAGTCTTTAAGAGTCGTTCTTCAGAGAAAGAAAGTTTTTCAATTCTTTCCATTCTCTCAGGCTTTTCGAGCTTTTCGAGCTTTTCGAGTTTTTCCAGCTTCTCAAACTTTTCACTTTTTTCAGACTTTTCAGGCTTTTCAAGCTTCTCAGGTTTTTCTGCTTTCACTTTCTCAGTCTTATCGACTCTTGCTACTCTTTCCTGCGACTCTTCATCGACGTCGCAGCAGATTTCATTTTTTGTGATTAATCTATCTGATAAGGTCTTATTTTTACTTAAGTTTTGAGGCGAGTAAGGACAACCAGATGGTGAATTATGTGTGGCAAATTTAGGACCCTTTACGTGTCCTATACCGCGACATCCATACGTACCACATTCTGATTTATCGTTTGGATTATCTGGTGCTATTCAAAAAAATAAAATTAGTTTATAAACCTTATGTTGCTACAATCAGAGACAAAAAAATAGGCCACCCAACACATTTTTCTTCAATTCTAATTACATGCACTCTCCCCTTTTTGTCCATCTATGTGCTATTATTATAAAAATTATGAATATTATGAATCTTACTTAATGGTGCTTCCAATGGGTGTCCAGTTTTTAAACACCATCCCATCGGATGTATATCCGGAGAATCATCGTCAACCCAATAAGCATGATTCTCTGGCCATCCATCAAAACGTATTTTCAACCTAGAAAGGTAAATTAAAAGTTTAATTAAACTTTATGTCAAATGTAGAATTATTTCATCATAATAAGACAGACATAGAATACTAACATGTGATCTTTCACATCTTCAACAGTGGCTACTCTAATAAGTTGTGGAATTCTTGCATCGACTGCTTCTAATTTCATACCACGTTTAAATCCACAAGGTGGCCGTTGTTTGAAAGCTCTTGCCGGTGCTGCCATCGAACGAGTTTCTTTTAGATAAATGTCCCATGTAAAGTTCTTGGGGTCTTTATAATCTACAAAATATCAATTGTTTATTACTTTACATTATCTTTTTACGTTGATACAGATAAGCGTGAGAAATATATATATATAATAAGTATTATTTGGCATAGATACTTACTGTTGGGCGGAGTAAGACTGTGTCCATTATGATGACACCATCCCACGGGATGAATGTAAGGTGAACTTGCATCTGCCCAATAATCATATACTTCATCCCAAGAATCAAAATGAACTAATATCCGAGAATCCATTAAACCTGCTATACTTGCTACGCAAACTAAAGATGAGTGTTTACGATCGACCGCTTCCAGTTTCATACCCACGCGAAATCCAGTTGGAAAAACGGACTAAAAAAGTTAGTATAAAGAAATATTTTTTAGTGTATTCCATATTAATAATAAAATTGATAGAACAAGCATGCATACATAAGGACGTATACTTACACTTTTATTGGAAAATATATTTTTCGGAGCTGCAGAAGCTTTACAAATTTTCAGATATGCATTCCAGTTAAAATTAGAAGTTGCATAACCTTTTGGTGGATCCAGACGATGTCCATTTTTCTCGGACCAACCAACTGGAAAAATATCCATGCTATCCGCGTTAGCCCAAAAATCATAATTTTCTGGATAACCATCGAAATGCAAGCGTATCCTATATCCTGAAAAAATCATTTAAGATATGTTAAATCATAACCTATTAACTCGAGACACGTTTATTTATTAAATGAATTAAAATTTTCTTAATTACTTACCTACTACTTCGACTACTGTAAGAACGCAATAACGAGATGGACGTTCAGGATCTATTCCCTCTAACTTCATTCCGGGTTTAAAGTTATTTTTTCCATATGGAAATGCATCCTTAAATAATTTAACTGGCGCAGACTTGGCTTTATAATGTTCAAGATATTTAGGCCAAGAAAAACCGAGTTTCCCAGTTTGCCATGGATACTGTATGAACAATAATCAAATTATTTCAATTGATGATGGTTAACAAGGAAATGATTAATTTCAAGTTTTATTTTGTACCTTAGATTCTGAAAAATCTCCTTGGCATTCGTCATCCATCCCGCCAATGGTATCCTTTGTATCTTCGTCCGTTTCGGACTTGATTTTCTCTTGCGATTTTTCTTCCATTTCTTTAGCTTGCTGTTGTTCTTGTAACAATCTTTTTCGTTTTCGTTTTACACGCAAATCTCTACAAAAAAGAAAAAGACAAAGGAGTAGTAACAATGTGATTTAATAAATCGTTCAAATTATACAAATATCAATATAAATTGTAATACACACTTTAGATCTTTTTCTTTTCGCATTGAAGGTTGTTTCTTAGATTCTATTATCTCTGTACATGAAGGACTGCAAGAGATTGGACTTTCAAATTCTGCAGCTAGGCCGTAGCAACCACAACCCTCGCAATGATAGACGGTATCAGCAGATAAGGTCCTAGTTTTCCGATCTTCCGCTGTTCAACAATTTTCTCGATTACTAACTCGATTATAAACTAATCTTAAAATCTAAATCTTCGAGTAATAAAATTACTTTTACTTACCCTTTTTCTCATTAATCGCATTATTGGTCATAACAGGACTGGATTTTGACGAATTCTGCATTAAACATACATTTTCCTTATCACCAATATTGCCATCTTTATTCTGCTTAATTGTCTCATCTTCTTCGACAACTTCCATTATCCCGAATTCATTCATACAAAACTGAGGAAACAATTAATACAATATATTGAAAAAATTACGATAGTTGAGTTATAATGGATGAATTAATAAAATAGAAATATTTCATTTAGAGAACTTACCTTCAATGTACTTCCTGGCAAGGTTCCTACACCATCTTTCCAATCTAGTACTTTAGCAGCGTCGAAATTGGAATCGTTTTGTTGAGAGACATTAAAGAGCTCTTTCATATCTTCGTGATTAATTTTCATTTCATTTTTATTTTCCGACACGGGTTCAACTGTACAACTTGTAGGCGTTTTAATTATTTCTATTTTGATGTCATCATCTATACTCGTATTTAACTTCATTGATTTTTCTTCGCTAGGAATTACTTTAATCAAAGTAATATCATCATCGTTTTGTACCTTTTTATCTTTATCTTGTTCTGATTCAGGACTACTAAGGGCATAAGTCACATCAGCCATAGATTCTTGAGACGATTTTTGTTTTTTTAATCGCTTTTCATTAGAAGCCCTTAAAATATTACTTATAGTTTTTTTTCTTTTTTCTGGAATAGTAGTATCGTCCTTTTTAGGTATAGGCGTAATAACTGCTGAATCTGGATTTTCTGTAATTTTTATACTATCTGTAGAATTGTTATTTCCTTTATTTGCGTTTAATAAGCTCATTTTTGCAATTGGATGTAACGGTGGTGGATGCGTTGCAGAATTGGTAGTTTTTGATTCTCGTAATACTAAAATATTAAATGAAATAAAAATGATGTATATTTTTCTTCTAAATATCATGCTCAATATGCGATCAAAATATAATGTTACCTGTAATCGTTCCCTTACTATCAGTACTGATTTGACCATTATTGATCTTCAAATTAAACATACTGGATTTGGCAGAACCGCTTTGTTGGGGAATGCTTACTGGTAATAGCAGATTTGTCATGTGTTTAGATGATTGGCTTTGCGAACCAGCAGTCGTGCTCGTTGATGTCTGCGCCAATTGTGATATAACTGGGGCGATAACTAACTTGGGTTTAGTTATTTGAGTAGTCGTTAAAGCTCCTATATTTTAAGAAAGTTCAAATTACATAAAACCAGTTCTTACACCCACGCACACGCACACACGTACAAATAAATAAGTATAATATAAAAAGAGAGTATATCAGAACTATATTAAATAAATAATCACCTGCTGGGATAACGACAGATTCGCGCGATTTATTTGGTTTGATAAGAGTCCCAAGATATGCAAATGTATGTTTTCCTGATTGCGAATTCGTCTGATTTCCTTGAGAAGCATTTAGGGGTACAATCTGCGCGGTAGATGTATTTGATTTTCTAAGTAATATGTGCTTTTGTCCTTGCGCAGTGTTTGTAGTATTAACTGTATTAACGGGACGATGAATTACAATATGTTGTTTGTTTTGCGAAGTAGTAACCTGACCTGGACCCTGTATAAATACTTTATTCTGTCCAGTAACAATCTGAAATATATTTAAAGCTGTATATTAGAAATGCGTTTACCTGGATTTTTTAAATATAAACATAGAATAATATTTATTATCTCAAGAACCACAGCGAAAACACAAAATGAGAGAAATTATGTAATTATGGTATTAATAATTATGTCTTCCCAAGACGGTACAATCTATGAGCATGAAAACTATAACACCGTATATGCAATCTTGCTTATTAATATTTTCAAAATATGTATATAAATATATAAGTAATTGTATGCATAAAGAAATGAAATGCAGAATGCTTAATGCATAGGTCCACTTATATAATATATAAATTAATAAAATAAATATTTTGAAGATTTAAAACGAACTGTAAATGACAGTATAAATCTATAATATGAAATAAATTACCTGATTATTAACGGGATTAATGATGGCAGCGAGTTGAGTAGCAGTAGGAGAAACAAGCGTTTGATTTGTAGCTGTCGTTTGACCAGAACGCATTTTGCCCTGTTGAATATATAATAGAGGCATAACTGAAGTGGAAGAATCGTCCAATTGTTGGGACTCAGTTATACTATTATCATCACAGTCGTCAACTACTATTTCTTCGTCCATTCTATAATAATGGAAAATAAAAACAAGTTATAAACAGATAAATCTTTCTCAGATAAAAACATTTGATATTTGTTGATGGATATTAAAATTGTACAATCCGTTATAACATGTATATTATATTAATCACCTTAAATATTCGACTTTTAATCATTTTTGATAATGAGAAAATGATATTCAAATTGTCAATAAAAGTTTATAGAGAAATGCAAGAAGCACAGTTAATAACACCCTTTGATTGATATGTAATCGTTTATTCGTCCAATAATTATTTCAAGACAACTTTTTCATGCACGAAAGAGTTAAATGAAAACAGGAAAATAACTGCAGAAATGACATTAAATAATAAAAAAATAAAATAACAATGAAAATATGAAATATTTGACAAACGTATAGTGTGTATCATAATGTGGCATACCTAATTAGTTGTGTTCCTATAAGAAAATTCTATTTTTCTCAGTTACATAATTCCAATTAAATGTGGTGGAATGAATATGTAATAAGTTTGGTGTTGGGAAGAAGTAAGTACCGTTGTAGCAGCTCCGTGCACTTCATTCACAAAATCTTTTATTCGACAATATACATGGACTGGGCGTCGGATCTATCGGTAAAGGAATTTAAAACACGCGCCCAATTATTACTATCGAGAACACAGTTTCGTTTCTTTTACACTTTGAAATATCGGAAATATAATGATAATCTATTAATTTCTGGTGATACTTATAAATCGCGATTAACGTACTACCGTAATTATTGCGCCACATATATCTTCATTTAAATACTTAATCAAATCTTTGGTCGCGCTTGAGGGTGACTTAACAATCGAACCCGCACGATTCTATATCATCCTACACACGACGCACAATTTTCATTCCTATAAGAAACGAACACTGGGCAACAAGAGATATCCCTTTCTCACTAAAGCCTGATCTTTCCAAAAGGATTGCATCTGGAGATGACCAACAACAAACTTATCGCGTACACCACTATTCTAAACGAAAATCCGCACGTATCTTTAAAGCTTTCATATCATTCAAGCTTTGGTCTCTCTAAACTACTGCTACTTTCCCATAGGCTCGAACGATGCTATCAATGGCGCGGCAGCCTAACAGTACCTAACCTAACGAACCGCAAATACCATATGACGTTCCTAAAGTAACAGCCAATCAGAGAACTTTGACAACTCCCTCTCCTCCTAACTAACTTGCACGCATATTTATTGCAAGTGAAAGCAATTTTGGAATCAAGTTCTAAACCATTTGCTCGATGATCGATGATCGACAACGAATTGCATCGTTTGATATAATATTTTAGTCGATGTTAAATATTTAACAATTATCTTGGACGTTTTATAATAAGACCGACTAAAAGATAGGCCATTTTCAAATATATATGTATCTATGTCTCATTCCATTAATTTAACTTCTCCCTTTATTCGCATTCGCAAATCTATCAATCCCATTCGCTCTCTCTCTCTTTCGATGCATTATTATTCGATATTACACTTTTATTCTTTTATTTATCCTAATATCAATAACTATATATTAATAAACAATGTACATCTAATCAAAATCAAATATAAACTATTGACTCGAATCTAATCAATTATTTATTAGATTTTATGAAAAATAATGAATGGAACAATAAATAAGATTAATATATCATTAAGCAATGTAAAGAAGTTCGACTAATTGTAAATGTAAGATTTCTTATCGCGACTCAATTGGTTGGCCATAGTCTACGTTTATCAAAATAAACTCTACTTTATTCTAGTTATCGTCTTTTTAAGAAGCTTTTCTCCATCAATGTACAGTAAATTCTAACGATCAATATTATACTTCGAAAGATATAATCACTCTACAAATAAATTCTATTCTATAGATAAACGAAATCTAAATTGTTAAAATAATTTATGAGTATAGATGTTAACGTATTTTATGCGCGACGAACTTTTCTCTAATAACCTCTAAAGCGTGCATTCGGCATTAGTAATAAAAATGCATCTATCGATTACTAGGTAACGCTGTAACCTGTATCGATAGTTGAGAATATCGCATACACGTGACTATAATATTATTCCATTTTAACGATTTCTTGTAAAAATAACATGCATTAAGATGGAACAAGACGATCTGGTTACTTTTGAAAATGAAAAAACTCAATCGAGATATCAAGTAAAGTAGCAAGAAAAGTATCAAAACTAAATTATGGGATGGTACAATTCTGTATAATATATATATATATATATATACACATATAATCGCATATGCATTTTAACACGGACTATGCATGTACGCACATATATATATATATATAGGTATGCATACTTTATTTTTTTAGAAAAAAATAAATTCTATAATCAAGTTATATCGTTAAAAATATTACGATTCGTGAAAACAAAAGAGACATTCATATTTTCACCTGATTTTTCGCGAAAGAAAATTTCTTTAAGGCTATGTTTTTTGTCTCTTTTTTTCCTCTTTATAAATTTATATATGTAAAAAATATATAGCAAAGTTGTAAATAAATTTAAATAAAATGTTGGAGAAGTCATTAACGAATAATCGATCGTAATAATTGCAATATTGTAAACTCATGGTTACGATCGTACATGCATGAACGCTATTAAAAACAAAAAATAGATGCAAATACAAAGTACTATCGTTAAAGATGCAGTACGTGATAAGAAATTAAGATTGGTTAAAACGAACATGCAAACTTTCTCTTCTCTCTTGTTATATGATATTTTAACGAATATTTTTATTTTTCAAAGCTCAACTGCAAAGTTACGCTAAGCTTTATACACGCATGTACCATACACATATACTTACGAGAGTAAACGAATGTTGACCTAACGAATCCAGTGGAAAATTTAACGTTATATTTACCAATGCCCACGTTTCACTCGATTTCAATAAACTCTATGAAATACTCAATATCTCATAATCATAGAGCAGCGTTTTACACAATAACGACACTTTAAAGATGTAAGAAATTGTATGATTATAAACTCACGTTTTAAAGTTGTCTGTCGCCATCATCTGAGAGAAGGAACGATATTAGTTCGAATGCGCATGCGCACCAACCCATGTTGCTCTACGAAGGTTCGTTCACATTTGTGCGAGTTACCATCCACGGAGATGTAAAACAATAAGACCATAAGCTGTATTTTACTTTTCTCCAAATATTCCTCAAATATTAATGTTACTCCAGCAAAATATGCTGATCTAGATGGTTTTTGTTCAAGTTATTTTCATCCTTTGCCTACTTTTTATAACATTATCGATTGCCATCCAAGATCTATGCGTTCATATACATCACTCAGAGAAATAAGAAAAAGCAGAGAACAAAACTGAAATTAGAAATAAAGTCAAACGTATTATTTCCAATGAATACCAACTACGATATTATATCGATTTTTATTTTCTTATTCTAGTATTGTAAGAGTCAAGAAAAGTAGATAGGAATTATGATCGAGTATTTATCTATATCGATAAGATTCGAATTAAAATCATGAACCCGTACGGCTAACTGAAATAAGGCTAATAGTATTTTATTTAAAAAAATACACAAGTACACATAATAGATACATATATGTATATATACCTATCTCTCTTTCTATATATATATATCTACCTATGTGTAAGTATATAAATATCGACCTTCAAATGCGTGCGCTTTTCAAATTTATCGAGCGCCACCAACGCATCATTTATGCACTATATATAACCAAATTATGCATCCAACTAATAAAGCAAAAAAAAGTCTACTAGTTTCAAAGATACTACCAATAGAGAAAAAAAAAAAAGTAAAAATATAACAGCGTAGAAAAATTTAAATAATTTTCAATGTATCCATATATATTCGAATCGACTCGTTTACCGTTCTTTCGACGTTGCTAATAACTTTCTCTCTTTCTAGTGTCATCTAGTATGGTTCACGCCTGCGCTTAACAATACTACATATTTCTAACAGACCGATTAACATAAATGTAATTACTAAATTATAAGGGAGATTTTTGAACAATTCATTAGAAATGCATACTATTTAAAACGAATATCAAAATTAAAAGTATCTTGTTTTGGATTGTCTTGCATTGTTTTCTAAAGCAAAGGAGAGAAATTATTAAAAAAAAAGAAAATAAATTCGAGGAAAGAATATTTGACGGATCGTCATTTGATTTCTCTCTTTCTCTCTCTCTCTCGTTCTCTCTCTCCCTCTCTCTCTCTGGGGAGATAGAGAGCGCGCAATGGCGTAACTAGTATATATTTTCTTCTATCAGCTGATGCACGTTGATGCACCTTCATGCACCTTTTGCTTGTCAAAACAGAATAAAATCGTGCATTAGTATACTCCAATGTATCAAAATAACAGCGCGTCGTGTTGTATAATATAGCACGGAATATATTCGTTATAATATGTTAACGTTCAGATTTACACGACCGTCTAAGTTTTGATTTTTTCCGAAGTGACAGCTCCGACTCCATTATTCTCTCGTCATTGAATTGTATTCTCACTTGGCAAGGGTAAGTTTCAACAAAAAATAACGTTAGATGTACGTTAATTATTAACATTGGAAATTCCTTTTTTTTCATGATATTCCTTTCAAAAGTAGTATTTCTAATGTTGCATTTAAAAAATAGATATATCTATTTTTGTTTCTTTTTCGTTAAATAATGAAAGTATATAGTCCAACACAATCAGAAAAAACACATTCCTCTTATCGTATAATTATCATTACGTCGATCGATAAAAAGAGAATAAATTTAGAACTCTTGTTTTTTGAGCTCTATTTGCTGCGAGCCACATTGTATGGCATTTGTTATTGCATTTAATATTTTTACTAAGTGACGCTTACAGACAACGCTTCATGTTTATCGGTATAGTATATTTCATTTGTAAGGTTATTTTTAAAGATAACTTCTTAACGCATACATATGTGGTATGATGCTACATATAGAATACATATATAATACATATATAATACGTGTGCGTTCATATTATTTTCTTGTACTTTGGAAAGTCGTATTTTGATTATTGTGACAGTAATATATTCTTTTATATCATTTGATTAAGTCAGTAAGAGATCATAACTTGAGCAGTTTTCTATTTTAGATTTTATTACATTTATTGGTTTATGAAAATATATATTATAAGTTTGTATAGGTAGGTATCTTATAACTTGTTATATGGGATACAATGTAATAATTTTATGATTAATCATTAACATAATCTTTGTTAAACAGAAGAACAAATCTTGTCTTATCAAGATGGGAAGTGCCGTTAGTAGTGGACAAAACAATGATGAATTGGTAGATAATTTAATGACATCTGGTTATATAAGAACAAAGAAAGTTGAACAGGTATTCAGAGCTGTTGATCGTGCTGATTACTTCCTAACATTGTGTCGAGAAAGCGCGTACAAGGACCTTGCTTGGAAGCATGGCAACATCCATTTATCAGCACCATGCGTCTACAGTTTGGTAATAGAAGGTCTTTCACTGGAGCCCGGATTGAGTTTTCTGAATCTTGGATCAGGAACTGGATATCTCAGTACAATGGCAGGACTAATACTAAGTAAGGAAATAATTATATCGACTAATTGCCATTGAAATTGTCACATTGTTTTATCTTTCTTAGGTCAACATGGGACAAATCATGGTATAGAATTACACGAGGACTGTCTAAAATATGCGTATGAGCGTTTAGAAGAATTTAAACAAAAATCTCTAGCTTTAGATGAGTTTGATTTCTGCGAGCCATCATTTGTACAAGGTAGTATAAATAATGATTAGAATAATATAAATTAAATATATTGTCTAAGACTATTTTTTACTTAAAAGGAAACTGCTTAAGCATTGTACCTGGCAGACAATACGATAGAGTGTATTGCGGTGCAGCTTGCCCGGAAAGTCATGAGGCACTTATCAAACAGTATGTTAAAATTGGAGGAATTTTAGTGATGCCTTTCAAAGAGCATTTACTCAGAATTCAAAGAGTCGACGAAAATGCTTGGACGCATCATACGATGCTTCCTGTATCTTTTGCGCCGTTGATCGTTCCTACGTCCGAGGAACAAAATTTATTTCATTTGCGTAAGTAAACAAAATTTAAACAATTGTGTCCAATAGATTAATTTAAAAGATGAGTAAGATTGACAATAAGAGTAATATTTTATAGCGGAATGCGATCCATTATCTTTACAAGAATTATGTCGTGATAAAATCAGACATAGATTAAGAGAAAATGTCTGGCGACAACATACGGAATTGGAGACCAGGAAACCTATACTACTAAGACAGCAAAGACCCAGGTTACCTGCACGTACCTCGAAACGTTTTGTAATACCTATTTTCGAAGAATCAGATGAAGCGCTTTTTGACGAAGATGCAGAATTTGCAGGGAGAGCTCGTTTATTGCTCAACGTAGATACTCATCCCGGAGAAGCCATTACAACGACCTTACAGTTGTTAAGAGCTGTCATACAGCCGCACCTAGGTGAAAATAGACAGCAGCATTGGCCGGAATCGAATGACGACGATAGCGACGGACAATATATTGTCGCGTCTGTTGATTTGCATCACGATAATAACGAAGAAAGAAAAGAGACCGAAAGCGAAGCGTTACTCGCCGAAGCTGGAAGAGCTAATACTAGCGAGAATAATGTCAATTCGAACTACGACCAATCTCAAGACCAAATGCAAGATCAATCCTGTCAAATTTTAGAACAGCACTCGTCTTTATCGGAAGCATATATAAATATGAGCGAAAGCGACAGCGACAGCGAAGCCGAACAAGAGACATCATTTACTCAACGTAAAAAAATAGCGAAACGTGAAAAAACCGATAGCGGTATAATAGAAGATGCTAATCTGACTACTGACGATGGTAGTTCTAGTTCAAATACCAGTCAATCAGATTCGAAGAATACTGATGATTTAAATTCCATGGAGGTTGATTTGTCCGATATCACGATCAATAAGTCCGCAAAGAATATGTATAAATTTTATCCCGAATCTACGGAAAGCATTCCAAATGAGAATGTAATATTTGGACATTATGTGGATGGCAATGCTTTTTCGACATATATGAAAGAAAAGATACATCAGTTACCATTGCCTTTCTCATTAAAGTTGTACATAAACTATAATCGGCATCTATAATATATACATAGAGAAGCAATTAGACTTAATCATTATTCTTTAATTTAAATATATATTCTAATAAATACATAATTCTCTTCTTATATTATGCAGTACTCCATTGTCGTTTATAGCTGCTCTCCAGCTACAGTTGACCTTCGTATGTTACTACATTAATTTTGGAAAGATAGGCCTACGAAGTGTTACAAGTGATATTTGGTGGCCAAAATGTTCTTTCATGTAAACCATTTCATTTGAAAAATTCTTTTTAAATCTTTTATTTTCAACGATAGAAGAGAGAAAGTTGTTAGATATAAATCTTGTACGGTAAATTACTCTCGAGATTTCTATATCATTGTGAACTGTGTCAATGATACTCTATATTTTTCATTATTAATATCGTAGAAATGAAGAAGGTGAGAAAGCAGCGATCAACGAGAGATTGCATTGTCGTTGATACTGTTTTATTGACCGAATATACATATTTAAAGTGGCAAAAATGACTGCCTTATCGTATGAGCGTGTATGCGTCTATTTACCTGTATGTACATATCTGTATCAAATTACTAAAACTCGTTTTCTGCAAGATTCTTTGAGAAAAAAAAGTCAAGTCCTATATAAATTTTCAAAGGGTTGTGACAAACGTTGAATCGAAAAATGCATAAGGACTTTTTTTATTGACGCAGATTAAACGAGTAATATCGTAACAACACACGCTACTTAGGATAAGAAATACACGGAAATGTACAAAATGCAAAATATAACGGGCGAAAAATTCGCATATACATATTTATCGAACTTCCCGATGATAAAGTTTAGCTGACAATGAGTATTGAAATTGAAATACTATCCATTAATTAATTTACGCAATTTCATATGGTAATAAAACGTTCACGATCGATAATCAAGATAATAGGTTTTTAGTTCGAAGACTATCATAGAGTTTCTAATTACAGAAATAAATACTATTTAGTAATAACTCGATTTCTTTTATTTACCTCTACACCGTATTAGACTTTAAAGATTGACGATATTAAATCTATTTATATGCTATTATTTTTTATACTAAAAGTTAGTTAATTAAAAAGAGGTATAATTCAGATCGAATGATACGTTTGGGGAAATGCCAAGTAGCATAGATATCTGTGGATTGATAACATGGTTCGAATCGGAATGCTCGCGTTCCAGTAAAACTCGCGATTCGAGTCGGTCGAAATATATGCGAGTGGCGAGGGTAGAAAGGGGGATGCTTGGTCGGGGATCGAAGGAGAGCAGGCGCACGGCAAGCTCAGAGATACGGAAGGGACTAACGCCCAGCTACCCGGTAAATTGTGTCTTCTCGTTCGTGGCTCGTATCAAACCTACCCCCGATCTTTAAATCCGTTTTAAGCTTGATCATTATCTGATTTACTCCAAAAATTCATAGTCCCTTAAGCACAAAATTTTATGATACACCATCGAGATAACATTCATTTACCTTACCTACGAGACGAATTATATTCCTACGTTTTCATGTTCTTTTACGTCGGACTTTCTGAAAGAGGACAAAATAAAGAATCAGTATCGTCGTTGTTCGCTCGCATCTTTCTTTTAAGTGCACAACAGAGTGGATATGAAATAATGAAAAATTACGAAATACATTCGGATTTAAAAGTGTAGATTCGAAAAAATTATATATGATTAATAAAGTGCATCCAGCAATATTTACATTCCACGGTAAAAAACGATTACTATCTACATACGTGATATAATAAAATTCGTTGAGAAAGATGGAATTTTAATAAGGGGATAAAAAGAAATAAATATTAATAACTTTGATGCCTCTTCATTGGAATTTCTTTTTTTCAGGCCGAAAATCCAATATTGTTCGATATCTTGTCCGATACTTCAAAAGAGGCAAACAAAATTTGATTGAAAAACATATCGACAATGAGGTTGATCGAGAAGATGAAATATCATCTCATCCTTTTCTTTTATCTCTGTTTATTGACTATAATCGAAGTGTCAACTGAAAACGCGGATTGCAATTATCATCTGACCGCTCCAAAAGGAGTTATAAAAACACCAAACTTTCCTAAAGCTTTTCCAGTACCCATAATGTGTCGATGGGTGATCGATGTTTCTGACATACCTTCGACGAATAGTTCGATAGTCGTCTATATGACGCAGCTTTACGTTTACAAAGGTCTCAAATTGACCGAGTACGCGTATTACGAGTCAGAGGCGACGAATTATGGCGCGAGTTTGATCAAAGAAATAACGGAGGGCAACGTTTTCGAATATCGGTGGTTCAGAACTTTTCGCCCATTTCTCGTCTTAGAATTTGAGCTTGATCGACTCGAAGGAAACCATGTACGCGTCTTGGACGATCTTTTGGACGTATATGGTTTTAACGTCACATACCAAATGACAGAGGAAGAACCAAATCCAAATGCTTGTTCCGTTAGCGAATGTTCTTTCACTGGAAATTGTCTTTTATCTGCAGATTATACGTATGTTTATTTATCCTCTATTGAAAATTTTCTTCAGACTTTTTCATTGTTGTAGATTCTTTAAATACAGGACCTTTTCCTGCGAGTGCTTTCCTCGTTTCAACGGAGATAAATGTAACGAAGGGCCGCTTTGTTTTGACGATCAACAAAACTCTATTTGTCTAAATGGTGGCAACTGCAAGTATGAACAAAAATATATTAATAAACATATATATATATATATATATATATAAAAATGCAAATCATCTTTGCATATATCAAAGGACTTTTACATACTTTCTAGACATTTAGGGGCGAAAGCAGTACACTGTGATTGCCTTCCTGGCTACGTTGGACAAAATTGTGAAATTCAGCTATTGGAAACTGTGAATACTGGTAAAATAATTTTCTTTTTTAAATATGTTTCCCATGGATACATCTAAATTCGGCACAATGATTTATTTATAGAATGCGGAGGAGAACATTGCATATTGCAATGTCCTTATCACAAGGAGGAGCAACGACCGTGTGCTTGTACGAATGGCAAAAAAATATATAACAGTAAATATCGATAAATTCAATTGTTTCTTTTTTTTCAATAAGATGTATAATAGGAATATTAAAAATAACTGTACACGTTTTCTTGTTACATATATTTTCAGATCGGTCGAGATACGAGTGCAGAATAAAACTATCAAAAACTACTCCACTTCGTTCACCATCGATAGCTCAGCAAGGAAATTTAGAATCTTATCTTACAAAACCGGTAAGTTTTTAATTGAGCATACTTTTACGTATTTATTCGGGAGCTAGTTAATGAATTGCCATACGTAAACATCGCGATAACCATTATTTTCCTTCCGCGTATTTTCCGGCAATTCGTATTGACGTAATAGTTTCAGATTTTGTTTCAATTTATCTGTAAGTCCATGCCTTCCAGGATCACCAAGAAATATTCGTGTTCCTTTCTTGGCTACATCCAGTAGCCACGGTATTAAAGTTTCGGTTAATTCTTCTTCGTAAAGTAGATCTCCGATAAAAATAACATCATACGATTTTTCGAGTGGTCTGTCCAATAAATTATCCCACGATACTTGAACATCCACGCCGTTTAATGTAGCATTCATGAGCGTGGCTATGCAGGCAACTAAAAGAAATCAAAGAAAAATCAATTGATGCATTCATTCACGCGCAACAAATTTTTTTTCTTTATTCATCTCTCGTTTTTGTTTTTGCAATGCTCTCTCTCTCTCTATTTATATATAATGACGCAGTTTACGTTACTACGTAAAAAAAATCGAGACTATAAGAGAG
The DNA here is from genome assembly GCF_001313835.1 of Polistes canadensis. Taxonomy (NCBI): domain Eukaryota; kingdom Metazoa; phylum Arthropoda; class Insecta; order Hymenoptera; family Vespidae; genus Polistes; species Polistes canadensis. The sequence goes on from NW_014569554.1 coordinate 195,490, forward strand.
AAAAAATGTAGTTATTTCAAGTTTGGTATGCAAGAAGGTAGTACCGAGAATGGACCACCTGACTTTCACTGACGCACGAGACTCCGTCTTCTGGCCTCACGTGTTATGTATGTATATATATAGCTGGGGGAAGCCCAACAATATTGAGGTGTGCAATCGTTCGATCTAAGAATCTTTTCAATGTAGGTTTAATCTACAAAAATCATTCTTCATTTGGGGACGTAAAAGAAAAGTAAATTCTTATATAACGAGGTTTCTGTTCAAAAAGAAAAAAGAAAAAAAAGGGGAAAAAAAGTTAATGAAATTCCAAAGAATCGTGCAACACGTGACTCGGTTAAATACAACTTGTGCTAGAATTCGTTCCATCTTTTTATAGAAATGGTTACGAAGAAAATACGAGACCGTTATCGTTTGTAGAGAAGATACATATACATGCATAGCTGCGTTTATAGTGAATCATTCCTTGAGGAATTCATTATTATCTGTGTTTATGCCTGACCGGAAACGTCAGCTTGACAATAAACGCGATCATTCATCTTTCTACGTGTATACGAGTATCAAAAACATGCAATTTATATACGTATCGTATATAAATACATATAATAGATATATGAAAGAGATATGCATAATGCATTTACCAGATCAACTTTCTTTCGCTGACGTCGATCAGGCATTTAACAGGTATTTCCAACGAGCCACCGAAATATTCATTTTACACTTTTAGTTCTTATGCACTTAATTATGAATATGCTATGCAAAACGAGTCTCAATTGAGAAGATTTCTCGGGTAATTCCTTAAAGTTTACACGCGATTCGCGAGTAAAGAACTAAATCGTATTTGATTAAGCGGATTTTTCTATAGACCTATATTAAAAACATCATTTTACGAACCTTTATCGATGTCATTTGCCATGACATTACGAATTCCAAGTAGTTTCGCTGCTATAGCCGTAGCGCCGCAACCAGTTCCAAGATCCAAAACGTTAATATCCTTCTTAGAATGCGTAAATATATTTGTTTGTTCGTCGAATATGAACTTTACCAAGCCTTGACCACCCGGCCAGTATATGGACCAAAATGGATTGTTCAAAGTTTGTATTTCCACTTGATCGAGTTTTTTCTTGATTTTATCAAACGAATCATAATATAAAGAACACTTAGGTGTCAAAAGAAAAAGCTTTAAATCAGGAGTCATGTGATCGTTAGTGATCTCCGTATACTTTAAAATCGTGTCCACTATTTTGTCTCGTTCGACGATATCTCGATCAAAAATTTGCCAATTTCTATTTCTAATTGTTTCGATAAGATTTCCTGCTGAATTTCTCGACATTGGTCGTTTAATCAAAGCGTGCAAATCGTGCAAAATCTTGACGCCTCTTTTCATATCTCCGATTCTGAAAAATGCATTTTCTTTAGTAAGAACGATTGTTTGAAAAATCCCTCGTTTTGTAATCGAACGGAACGGAATGCCATTGACCGCCTTTTTTTACGCTTCGTCATTCCGTCTGGTAAACACGCGGTTGATGTTCTTTAGAAACGCGTTGGGAATCCCGCCAGTTCTAAAAATGCTCGCGCATAAATAAGCTTTGTATATGTATGGATGCATAAGCAGCGCGAACGTATATAAAATCCTCGTGGCACGTCCTTACGAGTACGATAGGAAATGAAAAAAAGTATGTCGTAGATTGAAAAATTGATCGACAATCTATATCGGAGCTTATCTAGCGCGGAGAACATACTGCGTCTACTCTCCTAATTATCGATAATACTCTAAGCTTTTTGAGAGAAGCTAAAAGTGTTCGTATATATTTGTCAGAGACGAGACAAGGAAAAAAAAAATGACGAAACGAGAGAGCTTTTATCATCTTTCTTGATATTTATCTTGGCACACATATGCTATCCGCGATAGACGTCGATGATAATGGGTGTGCGCTGTTATCGATTACACGCATACTTCAACGAAATGTTTAACATGTGTAGCCTAGTATATGTACACAATTAATATATTGACTAGACGCAATCGATGATCGTCTCTCGTGGTCGTCCAACGCGTGTCATATATGACGAAACTTCCTTTCAAAAAGAACAAATTGAGATAAATCTGCCTTTCCTCGTTGATCAAAGTTGCGTGTCGTGAAGCAAACAATGATTAAGTATAATAAATTAAAGAGTTTACGAGGAAAAAAAAATAGTGAATTTTGCGATGCTCCTTTTTCTTTAGTTGGGTAAGAGGAAAAACATTAATTAGAAATACGAGGTATATACCTTCGGTGTTTCTCTCTTCGTTGGGATTTATCGATAAAACGTCGTGTCGTTACGTGTGTACAAAGGGGCACGGCTTATCTGGAATATCCATGGAAACATTAGGCGGTTCTCCACCGTAAGGCAGGAAAGAGAAAAGTGGGAGAGAAGATGGTTTATAAAAGCGCGAGACTCGGTGCACCGTTATCATTCTATAGAAGGAACGAATCACGAGAGGGACATACGTAGACAGTTCAACATACGTTCGTGAGATTAATTCTCCCCTCCTCTTTCAACTCCCATCTTTGTGCGCGCGAGTGTGATAGAAAAGCAAAGGATTGCACAACGTTGCGTTTACTATAGTCCAAACTATAAGTGGACATTGAAATACTTGGAACGTTCGAGCAGCGGAAAGAAAAGAAAGTGAGTGGGCCGTGTTAGTGACAATCGACGCTCAAAATTAAGCACACTCGAAGCTCGCAGTGAAGGATACAATCGGCTATGATCGACGTGGAAACGTTTACCGATATGAGCTGTCAAGGATTACAATCTTTTCCTTTGAACACGATGGCGGAAAGGTAATTATGCAAATTCGCATAGGTTTCGAAGAAATGTTGCTTAAAGTCTTAGTTGAAATGAATTTCATTAAATCTCTGTAGTTTGTTCGATCATTTATTTCGGAGGAAAATCAAAATTGTTAGTATGGAGGACAAAAACTCGTGTTTCAGCGCAAAGCCAACGTGGAACATGAATTCTCGAGATAGTAAGTGTTCTCGCAAAAACAATATAACCTGCGGCATACTGCCAACTCTTCGTGCCCTGGCATCTCGAGAATGCAACGATCAAGGCAGCGTCTGTTTGGTACCGCTCGACGTCGACATGGATGCAGCCATTCATCTTCAAATGATCTTACTCGAGGCTTATTGCCGTGAAATTGGAATAAGAGTATCGAGAGTACCGTTAAATACGCTGCAAGACTTACTTGGTCCAGGACATTCGGATCTCTCCTGCGTTCTTATCGACGATCCTTATTTTATGGATCCACCTGAATGAGGAAAAAGAAGAAGAACAAGAGTCGACTTTCTCTTTTCAGGTACGATATTACTTACGCGTGTTTGAACCAACAAGGTTCAACGAACGTCCATCGACGATGTTCTTTGCGATGGGTCGGCGCCTTCGGATTGGTCAATCCTTCTACGCAGAAAACACATGACCTACATTGTTTCGGCGAATCGCTCACGTTCGCGTCATCTTCTTCTTACGTGACTTCGCTCTACGATTTAACAAATGTTTATACATTAGCAATGTCATTATTTTTTCTCCTATTATGTTATACAATTTGTATAAATTTTGTACGATCGATTGTTGTAAAGGAATAAAAAAATAACAAAGTTGTGATTAAGAGTTGACATAGACTAGCGAATTTTGTATTCCTACTTTCCTTACCTTCAAATCTTGCTTAATGAATTTCATTCATTGCGTTTATTCCTTCGCAGCTGATCAAGCATTTGAAGAGTTCGAATATATCTTCCATGGAGGACCTCGAGATCCTGAGCATGACGTGAGTAGGTATATTAAAGCAAACAAGTCTTAACGTATTGCGGACGAATGACAATAATGTTTAATTACTACTAACAAATCGTAATTAATAGACAAATATTTGACGCAAAAAAATAGCCGGTCGCAATGTGTTAAGTAACAAGTTATATTACAACTGACGTTTCGATTCTTCGTTTGAATTGAAATTTCAATTAATGATTTACCAAAGCGTAAATTCGCTTCTTAATGCTGCAGGCCTTCGTCGGAGATAACTTTTGAATTTTTTGCCAATTCGGACGATGGAGACAAAATTCGAGAGTCGTTAAATCGTTTAGTTCAACGACGTCGTCTCGGCGAGTTAGCTCTCGAATCTACGCACTTTACTTTTCAACAAAAACCCGCGTTTAGATTGCAGGTATGAAGAATTGTCGTAATCAACGCTTGAAGAAAAATTCGAGTATCTTGTAACGAATCAAACGAATCATTGGTTTTGCTTAGAATTTACGTTTGGATCGATCGAACGAACACGAGGTTCATCTAGGCGATGAAATCAATCTCCATTGCGTTGCCCAGGGAAGTAACGGTATTCGTTTCGTCTGGTACAAAGACAATATGTTGGTAAACGTGAAGAAAGCAAACAGGTAACTTCGTAATAAGATCATATCATTTGGTTTTACTCTTTAACGGGGGTATCGTTTATTCACGTTCATCCAGAGAAATTCGATACGAGGATCTTCCTAATGATGGATTGGATATGTATGCGTCGATATTAAAAATCGATAAGGCGACCACATTGGACGGTGGTCAATATACGTGCCAAGCTATCGATCGGGGCGTACAACAATGTAAAAGTCTTTACGTACAAGTGAAAAATGATCCGGATGTAAAGGTCACGCCAATGAGTATTACCGTAGAAAAGGTATAGATCTTTTTCTCCAATTGGTTTGAAAAGAAGATATACTCGAAATCGAATGCCAAATGAATGATGCCAATAAATTATTATTTTCTTTCTTTTGTTAATACTTTTATTACCTTAATGATTGTTGTTGGAAAGTAAGATAGAAAGAAAATATATTCCAGGGTAGTAATATACAACTGACGTGCACAACACCAAATATGCACAGCACGGGTATAGGATTCGGTTGGACGAAAAATCGAGCGTTACTTAAATTGGAACCAGGTAGTGAAATTTGGGAAGACCTTTATCCAGACGGTAGCATTTTAAAAATTACAAACGTTCAGGTAGAAATTTCATTTGAAAGTAGTACGACAATAAATGTTCAATTCGATTAATAATTGGAATAAAAATAATTGTAGAAATCGGCGATATACACGTGCAACGTGGCACACCGATCGATGTCCGTACGAGTAGAATTGACGAATCGAACTTTAGTACGAATTTGTCCGAAGGAAATATCCTGGACTGAAGAATGGCCTGACACAGCTCCTGGTTCGGAAGCTTTGATCGACTGTCCGCGACATTTTGTCGGACCTAAAGTATCGAGACTGTGCTTGATGAGTGATGCAACCACTCCCGAATGGTTGATGCCAGATTTTTCTAATTGTCTTTACGAGCCCTTCGTTCGTCCTTACAATAAAGTTAGTCTCTCCTGCTAATATTAATCATCGAATTCTTGAGACTTTATTTTGTTCCTTTTGCTGTTCGTAGTTTCGTAGCTTGACTCTAGGCTATCAAAATACAACAGGCTCGGAAACGATCCTAGCCCTTTGGGAAGTACTACGATCGCGCGAAATATCTCTCTATCCGAACGAAGCTGATAGAATTTTAAGCATACTCATAGAAATCGAACGTTACCAACGTAGAATCGATCCATCCGATTTGCATCGCTCTGCCGAAGCCCTAACGCATATCGTTAATCACATACTAAACGACGAAAATTCCATTTTAAATCCACAGGTAATAACTTTAACAATTATTGTCATTATTCTTATTGCCCTGACTGTAAAAATCATTTTTTAGAGATTATTGGTATTACTGCAAATAGTCGAACGAAACCTGATACATTGGTCGAAAAAGTTAAATCAAGGCTGCTTTCACTTGTCCTTGTCATCGATGGTCGTCGATATTCAACCCTTGCAATCTCACAGCAGTGACAGCATCACGCACTCTCTTCAAATTCCAACAACCGACGACACGTATGCATTTATAAAACGCATATCCTTACCAAATACTGGGAATATTGGAAAACTGTGATATATGTATATATTTGTTTCACAGATATCCTGATTGGTATAAAGACATAATTGCTATACGTTTATGGAAAAAGAGATTTAGAGATGGCAAAAACAACAGTACGTACAAAGGAATCGTCATTGTCTATAAGACAGTTTCTAACTTCCTTCCAAAAGTATACCTCAAAGAGTTTGAGTAAGCACCGCGTGAATACTTAGACGAACAATAGAATTAAACTTTTTTAAATGGATTTAAAATCCTTTTGACGTTATTTAATGCAGTTTCTTTTAAATTTTAGCAACGGTACAGAACTAGAATACCGAATTAACTCTCACGCGATCACGGCAACCGTGGCTTCCTTCAAATCTGACAAACATAGTAACATTTGGGTCGATCTAGAAATGAAACAATTAGAAAATCATTCTGGCCCTTGGAATGTTTCCTGTGGTCTTATGGATCATTCAGGTTCTTGGAATTTAAATGATTGTATAGCAAATACATTTCCAGGCGATCTTACGACCCATTGCTTGTGTCCTAATACTGGCACCGTTGCTCTTTTTTTAACCGCTAGGATTGTAAGGGTAATTATTTTGAAAAAGTTTGGAAAGATTTTCACATTTTCAAGTCGGAGAATCGTTTGCACAAAAAGTTTTTCTTTTTCAGATGGTATTACCAAAGAAGGAACAAACAACTTCTATCGTGATACTCGGTTGTGCAAGCTGTCTGATTCAATGCTCGCTAACATTATTCTTTCTTGGCATACATTGGTGGAAAAATCGGAGTTGGTTAAATTTTTTAAAAGTCCAATGTTGCGGTGCTCTGATCGGCGCAATGGCTTTGTTCATTTATGCGATATGCGGTAACTTTTCTGATGTACGAAAATATTAATGTATCTTATGTTTACTCATTATGCATTTACCATTGCTTATCTGACAGCTTTGCATTACATTTGTCTTACAGAGTAACTACTATCTCGTTGCAATAGGATTAGAAGCATTTCTCCTAGTTGGCATGTCGACTCCTATATCCGAGGCTCTTATAATATATTCTCAGTTTGTTCATATACGACCGAATCAGCATCTTCATATGAAGATCACAGTAATCGCCGTTATTACAGGTATACGACGCATTGCAAATGAATTCAAAGAGGCAGCTAGCATTTATAATTAAGTACTAAAACAAATTTTTGAAACGATAACTTTTCTAGGAGTACCGATTTTGGCCGTACTTGCCACCGAACTTACTCGCAAAAGTACTGGTTGGAGACACGAATCTTGGTGGTTGATTCATGGAAGTGGAGTATATAATATATTCGTAACTTGTACAACCATGATGTCTTGTGTCTTTATGATACTCTATTTGGGTGTCATTCATGAGGCTCGTGCCCTCGTAGAGAAAAATTTGATGAAGAAAGAAACCATAAAATCGAGGTAAGAATGGTGGACAAGTAATATTGATTGAATAAATCATTATATTAGTAAAAGCAAAAGTAATTCCTATCCAAAATCATATCTATAATTATTTTATTATAACAAAAATAAAGAGATTTTCTTTTTCTACAGAACGCGGTTATTGCATCGTGCCGCTGTAGTTATATGTGGCATTATTGCCACAGAAACGTCCTCAATCTTCTACATAAATTCGACTTCAATAATTTATCAGTATATCTTTGCATCGTTATCTACCGTTTTAGTAAGTATCCGAATTTTCTATATCGTATTATATTCGTTGATTAAATGAATGTTATGAAAATGAATAAAATACGATACCGAATTTATATGCAGGGTTTCATCATATCAATAGCATACGTTTCTAGCAGCGACATTAGTTTACTTAGACCAATACTGCCAAAACTTAAATGGAAATTGGAAACGAGCAACGAACGAATTTCAGTGCCGATCAAAGGTATCGAATGTTTCATGTCAATACATTTAATGAATGGATGGATGAGTGAGCGAGCGAATGAGATAAATAATAAAAAAAAAAAAATAATACGTCATTTTTTTGTATGCAGTATGTTCAAAAATTGATGCAGAAATGCAAAACGACGCTATACCACCACCTCCGTCATCTATATTGGCCGAACCCTACATAGAAATCCGAGGAGTAGCGGCTGGTAGCATAGATACGAGAGAATTTACTACCGAAACTTCGTCTTCCGTTGCTGGCAGGTACTTGCCTGAAATTCGAATCGATCGCCCAGACGACATCAATCTTGAAAACTATAGTACTAGCCCGCGAAAGTATCAAGAAGCATTCGATAGTGCTTTTGCTAAGCGAACTACTCAATGTCTCCCCGAACCTTATGGTGTTAGTGTTACAGATCGTAATGCTTTTCGAGATCTTGCAATTCATCAAAACATACCATCGGAATGTTCAGCTAAACTTCTTTGTAGCGCTGACATAGAATCACGTTTGGGTGCAATGCCGGACGTAACGTTGGCAGTCAAAACGGACGTAGAACATTTAACGAACGTCGAATTAAAAGCGAGAGAACACGTGAACGTTATTCCCGACATTGCTAATACAACGGAACGCAAACAACCCGATGGCGAGGAAAAAATGCCGGAAATTCGGATAACAAGTTGCGAGACTACCACTTCCGGCATGTTGGATCGTATCTCGCATGATCTCGATTATCTTTTAAATCGCACGCACACCAAAGAAGAAGTATAGACTTTCCATAGTTTATTTGTAATAAACATTTCCGTGAATTTTTTTGTCGTCTCGCGTTTTAATGACGCGCTACTTCCAACTTATTAGAAATTCATTATATGTATATTTCAAATCGAGCGCATTTATTTTTTTTAAATTCGTGTGCCAATTGTAACGATTCGTTGAACGATAAAACAATAATGCTTACCGCTTAAATTTCATTTATCTAGCATTTTTATGGCGTAGTAGTTAGATTCTAACGATTCGTTTGATTTCTTCAAAAGCATAAGTCCTAGAGAAACTCCATACAACATTGTTGCACAATGTGTTATGTTGCGTAATCTTACATGCGTTCTGTGATTTTATTTCTATAAGAAAAGACGTCGTGAAATTTGTATTATAAAATAAGAAAAGAAAAAAATATAAATAAAAAAATTATAAAGGCGCGCTTAAGGTCATACTTAAGATCTGAGTAGCCTTCCATCGTGATACTCCATCCATACACCAGTTTTCTATAAGTAATTCAATAATTCTCTTTAACTGTAAAGATCTAAGAATAAAACTTTATAGCACAATTGTTCGCTCGAAATGATTGCAAATTGCCCACCCATGATGATATTGCGAAATAATACCAAATATATAAGATGTATTTTAAAGAAAAAAATACGTAAAAAATATAAGTTAATATAGTTCGTAAGGAAAGAATTCGGAATTACAGTATTTATTTCACCATTGTCATCGTACAGTCCGATCATAATATCCACGCTTCAGTCATCGCACTTTTTTCATTTTTTATAATTTGAATTACAAAGCTATACATTGATTTTAATTTCGATAATCTACTTACATATTTAAAGTCAAAGTTTATGTTGTTGGTAAGATTACCACTAATGGTTAGTCAATTGCAAAGTGAGATGTGTCACTGAAATCGATTTTAATGAGGTATGAAATTGCAGCAATATGTTTTTGCCAAGCACATATTTGTGTTACAAATGCAAAAGACATAACAAGGTTCGGTGTTAGTTTGTTAGCACTCAAATATACCTATATGACTAGTTTTCTGTTTTTTTTTTCAACAGATCTTCTTAAAAATATAAATTATTTACAAGGATTTCAGCTAATTTTACCAAGATTTAATAATGTTGATTTAATCACATCAATAATACCTAAGTATAACAGGGCCGTGGCATCCTTTAGTTTCTTAAGAAAATCAATCATAGGCATATCCACTCGACAAAATTGAATACAATAAAAAGAGGAACACGCACGCGCGCACAGTAGACGCCACGCGCCACACCATACTATCTATATCGTAACTTATCGTATCGTATCATCCCATCCCATCCCATCTCGTCCCACCCCACCTTGTCTCGTCTCGTCTTGTCCCGTCCCGTCCCATCCCATTCCATTCCCACTAAACCTTCATAAAAAATTAAATATTCATCATCAGAATTTCCGAACAATTGCAAAAATTACAAAAACTCGCGTTGCGTCATTTAAAAGAGCAATTATTATATCGCGATAGAAATCATTGACACGATACTATTTATCGATCCGGAATGTGTAGATTAAGTAATTTTTTTTACTTTTATTTTTTTGATATATATATATATATATATATATATATCTATGTATATTAAATGCCATTAGCTTTTTATTAGCACCATATTGAGCATTATTCATTCTCGAACAGTTAAGAAATTTTAAATATAAACGCATATAAGTAAATAGTGCTGATTCGTAAAGAGCAGTTTTGTCTTACTAAACAAGATATTTGATGGCACAACGCTTATTCGTACATGTATTATACAATAAAGCATTATTCGTGTACATTTTAAATGTAATGGCCATTTCCTTTATGATTATATCACAAAATTTAAATTTATATTCGTTAATTTAAAATATGCAAGTAAAAATAATATAATTCCAACTATATATCTGTCCATATCGTTCGTAACAAAAATCATTGCTACTTTATTAAATATTCACGCGGTTGTGCATAAAGTAGTAACACAGATCGAGCTTCTACTTCAACGAATACAAGAATACCAGAATATAAGAAAGACATGTTTCGACAAACATATTTGCCTCGATAAAAAAGCATCTCATTAAAAGGAAAATATGCTTGCGGTGACCCTTAATTCCCAATAAATTCGAAAGAAGGCGTAAAACTTTTAAAAATGTTAAAAGTTTGGATCGTTAGTATTTGACTGTCATGAAATGCTTTGCACAAGCGTACTATTCGTTCGTACTAGAGCTGCGATTAGCTTAATGATTCAGCCACGGCGCCTCTTCTCCTATACTTTCAATCTCTTCTTCTCTTTACTTAAATATAAAAATACATAGCCAGTCTATACATAGAGCGTGCAAAGTGGCACAGTGAACTGATTTACCAAACGTCCTGGATGGTTAACTACCACTTTCAGTAATCGTTGGTGGTTCTACTTCATCGTGACTCTTATTTGTTTTATTACTTGACACAGAAAGACCTGAGATTTTTGGCAGCAAATTATTTGCATTATCACTGTTGGATGTCGTGGCATTGCACACAGAGTTATCAAAGTGCTGTAAACAGGAAAATTCTGGACCAGGCAGCAACAAAGTAGTTTGTGTAGGAAGATTGGTTAACGATACCATTCCTGGCATCATCATTTGCTTATTAAAACAACTCCTCAATGCTTCTTCAATTAAATTGGCTATTTTGTCGCGATCATTCTGTAACATTATTCATTCTTTTTCAATCGGTTCAGTCTTCATTTTATTTCTTTATAAAAACTTGATAAATGCATACCTCGTTAATAAATCCAAAGTGTACAAGTTCCTGTGCAAGGATTAATGAAGTATCTGATTGAGTCACAGGGCACGTCAGTTGCCTATTCATTTTATCATCCATTCGTAACAATATTGTCATCTATAAAGTATAAAGAAATATTTATTAATGTATGCGTAGATAAAAGAAGACGTATTTTTCATTACTTACAAGTAATTCACAACTTTCTTCTCTAGGTTTAACATTACACATCATATTAACTACTCTTCGCGATTCCACATCTACTGGCTCCGGTGTTACAGACTTAACAGATTCTGTTACTTCTGGAGATATAGCTCTGGGTCGAGCAGGTGGAGGCAATTTTGCCATAAATGCAGTTAAAGGATATATTCCATATCTGACAATATACATAATTTTAAAATAGAAACAACAAGCATATTACATTACATTTATAGAAACGTAATGATAAAATCTTACTTTACATCTTCAACAAATTTTTCTAGCTTTTCGGTAACAGGTATGTCACTTAAGCGAATTTGTTGCACCGATCGACCCTGGTATTTTATTTCTGCGACTACTGTGTCTGGACCATACAACCTTTGCAAAACTTCATCCGTTATCGTTTCGGAAATATTTGCTATAAGCAAAAATATATTATAAATAAAAGAGTTTTACATTTAATGCTTAAGTTTAATATTAGAAAAAACGAACTTGCAGGATACAATGCATCCAACATGTACGTTTACCTATACGATCAAATAAAGAAGGAGACTGTTAAGCTTACTGGCCGAGTTGACCAAGGCATGCGCTGCTAGGAGCTTTAAAGAATGTACTTCGAACAAAACCGGATGGAATAATAGTTCTCTTGCGCTTGGCCTACACAGAGGATCCACTTCGAGACACTTGCGTATAAAATCTTTCTGTTGGCTATCATCTAAAGATTCGATTGTTTTTCTGATGTTTTCATCTGTAACAATTGTTCCACTATCACCATTCCCTTGAATTTCAAGTGCAGCCATTTCTAATGCGCACATTCCAAAAGAATAAATATCGATAGCGGGTGTCACAGAATCTAGAAAAAGATTAAATACCTCATAATACATAGAAAACACGATAAACTTTGTTGTTAATAACATATCAATATTTGAAAAATAAACTTACTTCCATATTCAGGGGCAACAAAATGCATATTCTTCATGTTAGCTCTACAAGTCTTGACATGATGATGAATTGCATCAGGTGCAACTGAAATTATACAAACATCATCTTTAACTTTAAAATGTCTATAAAATAAATATAACGAAAATAGGGGGTAATGTTGAAATTTTCAATGAGTAATGAGTTAAAACTATAAGGCAGCTTTTAAACAGAACCTGTTATTACATTTATAATTACATAATTACCTTTTTTATCGCCGTAATATATTAACAACAAAAAACGATACACTTGCCTATTCTACTTTCTGTTCTGTTTGCTTGTTGCCCATTTAATAAAAAAAACGCTTGATTGAAATTACCTTTAGAAAAATTGTGTATATAATAGAAAACTGCCCTAAGAGTAACTTGAGCCCTCATATAATTCATTATTTTTCGCATATATATACAATAAATAAAGGTGCTTCTACAAGAGAGGAGCAATTTTTTAATATTTTAGAAGATTGAAAAAGTATGAAAACTTTTAACAATGAATAACATGTTATATGTTTTCATAATACATTTTAAACCGCTTATATATTCAAGGAGCCACTTTCATTGTGTGAACAAGATTAAATTAAAGTGAAAAAAAGAAGATCAAAGGGATTATAAAATTAAGAAATATAAAAATATAACAAGAGAGAGAGGGAGGGAGGGAGAGAGAGAGAGAGAGAGAGAGAGAGAGAGAGAGAGAGAGAGAGAGAGAGAACATGTGCGTCGCATAATCGCATGGGATCAAATAGGAATTTTGTCCTCTTCTGCTATATGTGCTTAATAACTGAAAGAATGAAGAAAATAGTGCAATAAGGTGGCATTAACATAATAAATTAAACATTGCACATTTAGTGAAACTACTAATATTAATAACATAGAAATAATAAAGTTTACCTCTCCATGCCTACATTACTTAGCTGCTGGCAATAGTCGTTGATAATCTGCCAAATCTTTTATCTTCAAATTGTCCACCACGATAACATACACTGATTGAAGAATGTGGATGCTGATGCATATATCCTCTGGGTGGATAAAAGTATAATTGTACCTCCCCTCTCTCGAAGGCTTTGCTGTGTTTTTTTCATTATCTAGATTAGCCTATTTGCTACAATTAAAAATGAGGACTCAAGTTACTCCTAATATGAAAAGAAGTTTAAACACAATCTTTCTAATGGACTCATCTTACTACAATAATATACAATTATCAAAAATGTACAGATTACCAAACCATTCATATCCGTTATGTGACTACTCGGATCTAAACACGGTACAACAAAAATATTTGAGAGTATATATACTGTATGTATTGTATATAACAATACTATTTTTTAACCAAGTTTAACCCCATATAGCCACAATTAATATTTCTATTTGATATCCTAATCATTACAATAATACATGATGTTTATGTACAACATAATTATAATACATAAATGTGTTTCAGTCATCTCTTCTCAAAATGTTGCATAAAAAATATTGTTTAACAAAAAAGTTATTCAATTATTTTTTATCTTATTTCTTAATCTGCATTTGATCGTTATTAATTCACGATTTCATTTTTTTTTCTACATACATACTAAATTATAACACTTTGCTAATGTAAGAAAATTTAAAAAAGAAGGGGAGAAAGAGAAAGAGAAAGAAAGAGAGAGAGAGAGAAAAAGAGAAGAGAGAGATTACTAATCTTAGAAAATCAAGTCATCAATTATCATATAAAAATATTAAAACAAAAATAGAGTAAAATGAATACACTCCTGCACAAATTTATACGTAACATACACAAATAAAATTTCAATTATTGTTTCATAGTATATATATTGATGAGATGATTATAAATTTAATCTATGATAAATGCTGTAAATTTACATGCTATATAAAATAGAAAAGGAAAGTTAATTCTTCTGCTATTGTGTTTCAATATTGAAGCACCATTCCTCTGTTATGCACATAAGTACTAAGTGTATATGGTGTACTTATGAAATATTTAAATAGATACAAATGACTTGATGCTTAATATACAAATGCTTCACACCAATCTTTGCTTCGGAACGTTATTATTATGAAGGTATAATGTATTACGATATATCTAGATATATTTTGTAATACCTGAATTAGAATCATTATATATTTCTCTATATAGTACCTACCTGAACCAATTTTTACAAGTCCATTATGTTGGATAAATATAGTATCGCACGTAAGATTCCCATGAATAATAGGAGGAGAACAGGAATGCAGATAACTAAAACATTTTATATGGTAAATATATTTTTAAAAAATATATATATATATATATTTATATATTTTATTTACCTTAATGCGGAAAGTATTTGCGTACACCATCGTTTCCATGCTTGGAGAGGCAATTTTTTTACATTACGTTTGGTTCTTTTTAGGAACTGTTTCAAGGATCCAGATGACATATATTCTGTTATAAATATAACCTGTGTAAAATAGATACAAAACAATATTATATATAGGTGTGAACAGATGCAAAAGAATAAAAAAATATACTTGGTATATTTCATAACTTACTCGTGGTTTGTCATTATGGGTATCCGTCCAGTACCTATGGAATTTGACAATATTAGGGTGCTCCAATTGCGTGAGATTCTCAAAGACAAGTTGTATCTTTTCTTCTTGTGCTTTGAAGTTTTTTCTTTCCGAAAATTGTACCTCATTCCATACCACTTCTACACCTTCCTCTGTATCCATTGCTAAATAAGCACAGTCAATTCCTGGAACATCTTGTTGCTCTACCTACACAGAAATAATCCAATTATTTAAGACAATGTTGCATTGTCTGAAAGGAAAAATATATTGTAACAATATATCATTATATAACTTTTTTTAACTTTCATAAAAAGACAAGTAAAATAATTTAAGTACAAATATTATATAATCCATCTTGTATACCTACTCGTCTTGTTAATTACAAAAGGAAAGCGAACTTGATTTACTTTTATTATTATTATTATTATTATTATTATTATTAAACATAGACATAAAACATATCTCAATAAAGTATATTAATAAAAATACATTATATTATCATAGCAGGTAGATGTTATGTTCTTTAACAGGGGACTAAATTTAGACATGTGCTATAACACATTATTGTAATCATCCATTTAAAGCTCACTTGAATTACTAATACTACTACTACTACTACTGGGACAATTTCATGACAATGTGCCATTATATGGATATGACTTTGTCAAGGCCACAGAAAAAATAAAACTGCTGAAAATAATATGCAAATAATATAGAGTGAAAGACAAATGCCAATATTAAACTATTAATGTTAATTATATTTATTTACCTCCATTTCAGTTGTTTCGTTTTCGCTACCTCTGGTTGTACCAAAGCTGGTTCCTTCAGTTGATGATGGTTTAGAACCTACATATACCTAAAATAAAAACCTATATTTATTTACTTAATATATAATAATTCTTATGTACAATAACGTACTCACACACTTTATTCAGAGAGTAATGATTTAATAATATTTATTTGATTATACTTTTATGTCAAACTAATATATATTTGCTTATAAAAGTAATAAAAATTAGATTATCATTGATTCTTAACTAACATATCTTTTCTTTATCGATAACAATTTTGATATTCATACTTATTTTAAACTAGGCATTTAAAAACAAGAATTACAAACATTAAAATTATCAAATAGAATCTATTAGCCAAACCTAGTAAATGTATTTTTAGTAAAAAACAACTAACTGTTGGTAAAAGATATATACATATATTATATGCGTGTGCCAAAATTTGAAATCGGATTTAATCTGAATTTAGGATACCGTACAAATAAATTCCTACAGATATTTGTAATTAGGAAATAATCTATTATTAACCTGTATATATAAAAATATATATGCAAATACTGTTCTGTAACAAACTCAATCATTCCAATAAAATTAGTTTTAATACGCTTTACAATTGTATATTTTATATCGGACATCTCTGTCTTCGAACAAATCTTAAAATAAGTAATATCGTAGTAATGATAGTACTTGATAAGTGACAATGATATTATGGGAAATAAGTTATTATATACCAATAAGTAAAACAGAAATTTATGGCAATGCAAATGTAGGATGCGAAAGAAAAAGAATGTAATTTTTATACGCTCTCTTATATATCTTTCTATGCTATATTAAAGATAAGTTACATTTTACATTAGATAAATTGAAATATGTACCATGAATATCCTACTGTCAGCAAAACAGTAGGATAGAGAGACATCGTATCACATGACGTGCTTGCCTATTCCTTTACCTCGTTAGGACTTATCAAAACCACAGCGTTATTCTTTCCTTGTAAATGCACAATGACTCGGGCAAATGAAATAAGTAACAAGAAAGATGTGTAGCATGCGGCATCCTAAAGAAGTGCACTTAATTCCTCTATTATGAGAATCGAAGAGAAATATTATTCCAAACATACCTCCTCCCGGCGTTTGAGCCACCGCCCACAGGGGCTCTCTTCCAGGATCTCGCTTTCATCCTCGGAATCCTCACCACTTTCTCGCGGTGACTTATGATCTGGGTCCGTGCTGGAGCGACTCCCGGGCATCACACACGCAATTAGTAAAAGGAGTAGGACCGAACACAACGTAACACGGCCAAACTCATTGGTAGTTTGAGGAATCTTCAGTCTTTAAGATTTGTAGGCCTAGTCGTCGTTGTCGGTCTCGTCCTTACCCTTGTCTTCGTTTCCGTCTTTGTCGTCGTCGGTCTCGTCCTTACCCTTGTCTTCGTTGCCGTCTTTGTCGTCGTCGTCTTCGTCGTCGTCGTCGTCGTCGTCGTCTTCGTCGTCGTCGTCGTCGTCGTCTTCGTCGTCGTCGTCGTCGTCGTCGTCGTCGTCGTCGTCGTCGTCGTCGTCGTCGTCGTTATCCTAAACGGTTTGGTCGTTTTCGTAACCGTTGGTAAGTATTAACGTTAAAAATATTAAGAAAAATAAGAGTCAGGAAATAGGCGCGCACGCACAGAAGTAGCACTCGTTGTGACACATGCAGAAACAGCCAGTCGTCTAAGAAGTCGAGTTCCGATATTTCTGATCTTACGCTGTTCCCTCAGCGGATTAATGCTTTTCAGTATCCCTCAGTTCTTCAACGGTCCGCTGTACATCGCGCCAGTTGCTAACGAATCTCACTGTCAAAATAAAACCTCTGTTATGAACGAAATAACTGCGACATGACACACACTTGAGTACTCATTTTTGTTCTGTCTTCGGTCACGTTCGCCCAGTATGGCGATCGCCGTGTCGTGCGCCGCACCCCTTTCGTCGCGATTGTACCGCCACCAACCAACTTTTACGATCTCTAAGTTTCCATTTTTAACCGGGAAAATTGTGCGTAATTTAGAATGTTTACCCTACATTTATCAACTTTTTTTACATTTTCCCCATTTTCCTTACGTTTTCCTTACTACTATCTAGGTTTTAACAACAATACATGTATATATATATTCTCTCTTGATATATTATATTATATTTAATATAAATAAAAATGTATAAACATTATATTTTTGTGACGTCCAACCATAGAATAAAAAGCAAAAATCTTTATTGTCGTGTGTCAAATACGGGAACTAAAATATCTTGCCATTAATATAATGTGATTTATATCCCTATTTAGCCAATCAAAGCAGAATAGCTTTAGTACGATCCTTAATGCTATGTTGTAAACGGTGTCTATAACTGTATTGTATGAAAGCAGTATTGTGTTGCAGAAATATAGTTAATTCGAAACTGTTAGGTGACAAATGATTGTCAATTCCGACCGAAATTTATTCGAGGATACAAAATATCCTTCCAAATTTTTAATGTCATGGAGCAGTAATATTTTCGTTATGTGAAATGGATACCGACGAGGATGAGTTAACCGTACTACAGGGAATTCCAGTAATGTCAAAGATATCGGGTGCTACCGAAAAACATAACCTAAAAGTAAGACGAAGAAACGTCACCGACACAGTCAACCTTTTTAAAGATTATGACAAAGATCTAAATTTCGCAAGCGAACGTATTCCACTCGTATTATTGTCGGACTCGACTGAAGCTTGGTACGATGGTATACCAAGATTACCTGATCTAACTGATTTAACAACGTCCGGTAAACAGAACGGAGTGCTCGGTCAAGACAGTGATTCCATTATGGATAATTCTTGTGATAGTGTTGAAGGATTGACGAATTTAGAGCGTATGAAGATAAGTGTTATACGAGGTACTATCACGAAGCCAGATTTATCATTGGGAGACTTTAAACTACTTGGATCCAGTAACGGAGGATTTATCACTGGTACTCGTTCTTAATAATCCTCTATTATTGTCAACAAGGAACCCGTATTCCACTCTTAACAGGAGAAAACATATACTTGACATATTAGTAGTCGGTTTCATTCTTTCAATTTGCTACTTCTATCTTCTAATATTTTTACTGCACTTCTATACATTTATGGTGCAAGAAAGAAAACAATGTAATTAGTCAATGCATTAAGGTATAATCATGCAATAAAATAATCATTATTTGAAATATTCGAACTTTAGAAATAATGTCTGTATATGTAAAATATTGGTTCCTTCTTGAAAATAATCCTATATCTTATAATTAAGTTGCGAAATTATAAAGATGATCTGTAGATGGTATACGAAGGGTGCTTTGGCCAAAAATCCTAAGATTATCCAAGGAAAAAATAGTACCCATAGATGAACTAGAAACAATATATACTAAAATTCCTAATGAAGTTTATCAGCAAATACTAAAAGATGTAGCACGAAGTGGAAGCCATATTTCTCCAACTGCGACGGAAGAAGAAACTGAACATTTCCAGAACCAATTAACGCAGATTATTTGTTGGGTTCTTCACAAACATCCCGAATTAAAGTTAGTATTAATGTTTGGAAGATTTAAAGAAACAACAAGATGCGATCATATATGACTGTGTGACATTTTCTAATCAAATATTAATGAAAGTATAATAAAATAAAATAATGCATACTTAGTTACTACCAAGGCTATAATGACGTAGCTGCAACTATTTTACTTGTTATGGGTCTACAAGAAGGTTTATATGTACTTGAAAGTATTTCTGTGGAGTTCCTTGAAAGATTTATGGAAAAAACAATGGAAAAAGTCAATCAAGAACTGTTTTACATATTTGCATTACTAGAACGCGTTCATCCCACTCTTCTTGAACATTTAGAAAAGTTAGTTGCATAGATTTTCAAATATGACACGTCCTATATATAGCGTATTAAAATATATTCATTGATTTCAGTGTAGAATTGTTTCCTCATTTTGCACTAGCTGAATATACAACATGGTATGCGCACAAATATGCAGAAAACAGGAAATTATTACATAGATTATATGATTACTTTCTTAGCAGTCCACCTTTCATGCCCCTATATCTAAGTTCCGTTATTGTAGCGCATCGGGCTACAGAAATATTTAATACTACTCCTGATATGGGACATACTCATAAAGTTTTATGTACGGTAAGTACGAATGTTGTCTGTTCAAGTATAATTAATCTTTTGGAAGAAGAATAATGGGCTTTTTTGTTGGCACAATAGTAATAGCAATTTCGTGATTTTAGCTGCCCAATGATTTGCCTTTTGAAACGCTTCTTATTGATGCAAAGAATTTATATCATCAATATCCCCCCGAATCAATCAATAAAGATGTCAAAGATTATGATTCCAAAAGACGTTGCAAGGAACAAGAATGGAAAACAAAAGCAGAAGCAAGTCGTCAGGAAAGAGAAAGACAACGTCGACTTAAAATTGTTAAAGCTACTCCAAGAATACCTTATCGAATTAGAAGTTACAAAACTATAACCGTTGTAACAATTTTAGCCCTCGGATTGTATGCATTTTTGAAATCTACGTCAGGTTTGAACTGACATTAAATGTATCTTTCCTGCCTAAAATTAAAATTTATATACATGATTTATAAATGAAAATATTACTAATTCCATAGTAGATGATAATTGGTGTGAAATATTGAATATTGGTAAAGCTTGAGCAAAAATGCCTCGTAAAAGAAAAACAGAAAAGGATTCAAGTTGAAAGCATTCCTAAGCTGCCTTTATGCTGTGTTCTTTGAAGGCGCTGACCAGAACTTTCTATGCACATACCATAAAAGTCATTTGTAGATAGGTGCCTTTAGAAAATGGCAACAAAATTCTTTTTAAAACAAACAAGAATTAATTGTTAAGAAATAATGAACATACAAGCATGCAATGAAATGTATAGAAGTTAAATGAGATTGATTGGTGAATGTATATATGCATATTGCGTGTATTT
The DNA here is from genome assembly GCF_001313835.1 of Polistes canadensis. NCBI lineage: Eukaryota > Metazoa > Arthropoda > Insecta > Hymenoptera > Vespidae > Polistes > Polistes canadensis. Next base: position 216,404 of record NW_014569554.1, read on the forward strand.
ATTTATCATATAGATTGTTTGCTTGTTGGTTGTATAAGAATTGTATATAAACATACACATACATCCAAAATATAAAAGAAAATACTATATGTGAAATCATATATAAAAACATTAGTATGATATAATATAACAAACATTAATAAACATTTTCATTTTTCTAATATTATTATTCATTATACTTTTCATACTTATTTTTCTATCATTTTCATAATTTGTAATCATCAATCGATTCCATCAATTGATCTAAAATCACGTGAATAATTGCTTTGGATGTATTGTAAAAGAGATCGAGTGTAAATTGAAATCTGTGATGTATATAATGTATCGATAAAGGGAATATGTTTCTATGACCTATTGTTTTGATCACTTTTAATCTCGAAATTATACTATAATAATTAATAAGAATATTTCTTTTTATGTACTATTGAAAATTAATCTTTCCTACCGTTTAATGTACAACTAATTGTTGTTTTTTATAAACTTATTCAATATTAAAATTAAAAAATATAAAAAATAAGGAAACTTACAAAATAGATATAAATAGATTATTTCTGTAAATGAATAAATAGTAGCATATGAATATAGCAAGATTTAGCAGATGTTTACTGTTTCATATTTATCATTCGTTAAATAACTCTAATAAATTGAGACTTCTAGAGAGTAAAACTAATACCTGAGATAAATTCTTAAAAGTAAATATCTCTATTAATTCTTTA
>NW_014569554.1:217135-348181 GCF_001313835.1 Polistes canadensis
CAATATCAAATTTGTATTATTTTTTTTATATTATTTGTTATATTTAAAAATATAGTTGCCAAAGATGCACGAGCCATAAATATTCTATGAAGAATGTGTTTAAAGAGTTAACTTTTTTTGGTATGAAAATATGTTACATTAATTGGACATAAATAATTATTCAATCGAATTATTCGATTATTGCTAATTGTTCGTTATATCTTTTGGCAGCTATTAGCAAATGTGATGCGATTTTTACTTATAACTTTTCCACATTCAATTCATAAATGTTAATAAAGTTGTTATTTCCACTTTGTCAAACCGCTAAAACTACCTTAATATATTCCAAAATATCCGGGTGTTTAAGAATGGTCATATGATTTATTCCGGGATAGGCTTTGTAATAGATCTTTTGTTTTTGTTTCATTTGCCAATGAAGGCAACCTTCCAAACTTCGTAAGTTAACTGTACCATCGCCATCTCCAGAAATTAATTGAGGATGTCCATCAATCGACATACCTGGTTTATAATATAATCTACAAATAAAAATATTCAAATTTTAATATTATCGATATTTTTACGGATATGCTTTAGTTATAAATTATATAAATGTTATGAATACTTCTCCAAAGTGTCTATGTGTTTTCCATATAAACAATGGACTTCGACGCCTGGTGGGGTAAAGTTTAATTGATACTTTTCATTATCCTTGCGAAATTCCCATCCATTGGGAACATTTATATCTCTAGAAAATATATTGATAATATTTTATTAAGGAATATTGTTATTTTCACTAAAATATATCGTCCTAAATACATTATAACAATGAAAACATTTTACATGAGAAAATCTCGAAGATTAGCAAGCGTATAGTTTTTAGTTTCCGTTTCTACCAAAACTTCGTTTTCTTTCCAAAATAATTTAGAAGGTAAAAGCCAACCCAAACTTGGACTTGTAATTTGTTCATCTTTGAGGACATTTTCCCGGAGTAAATATGCACCCAAATCATCACCTAGAGAAATATTTATTACGACCGTATTGAATTTATGCAATGTTTTTATGACAATACGAAACTACTTTACTACCTATAGCAAATACTTTGATCGCTTTAACAGATCCTCCCCACACGCCTGCTAAAGTAATTAAAGAATTGATATATTTATTTTTCCATGCCTGAGTTTGTTTTTGTAAAAATATTAGCGCCATGGGTGCACCCATACTATGAGCTATTACTGTTACTGGTATATTCTTGTTCATGGAATACGTTTCTTCTATCAATAATTTTAATTTAACAAAATATTCTTCATTTTCATCTGGAAAAAGAAATCTTCACTTTAATAGAGTAAGAAAAAAAGAATGGAAATATGAAAAAATAATAAAAAAAAAATGTAATTACTTACTGGGTCCTTTTCTGAAGTCATAGGGAGCTCCACGTAAAGAAATATTTCTAATATATCCTAAATCATTGACTAGCGTATTCCCAATATCTTTAAAATATGCTCCAGGAGAAGCTTTACTTGGATCCAAATATTCGACAACAAAGGGATCTCCCCAGCCTGGTATTCGAATATCTACTCCATCTGGACTTTTCGTAGTTCTTGTTTTATTGTCATATATCAATTTCATATTGTCGATCTACAATAATGAATTTTATCAAATAATTTGTTTTTAATTTCAATAGAGTACAGTAATATCTTATACGTACCCAACAATCTATGATTACTGGTACAAGTAATTCCAAGTTTAACCAGATATTAAAATATTCATTAGAAACTTTCTCGCAAAGATAATGCACAACAAATGTTTTATTAAGTTTAGCTTCGACTTGGCTGCCTCCATCTCCAGGAACTAAGTAAAATAATAATGGTAATTAATTCTTTATTACGTTTCAAAAACTTTGAAATGACTTTTCATAGAAAGAAATGAAGTGTGTGCAAGAAAGGTAAATGATACTAATCTTTGATAAAAAAACAAAGGAATAAAAATATTTACTTAAGACAACAGGGGATTTGCCTCGTTCTATAAAATTCCAAAGCTCGACGAGTTGCAGGAATGAAAAAAAAATACCGAACAGAAAAACAAGACTCGATCGCATTGTTCGATAAGTGTGCAGTTGATCAGAATTAAATTTATTAATATAAATTTCACCACTTTTGTTGTCACATTGACGTAAACTATTCGGACGAGAGATATTCACACACTCTGGCTAACAGCTAGAAATGCAACTAAAAGCGAGCGATCGCTTCACAAAAATCGTTCTTTTGTAAACGTTTCGAACAGCTTGTTTGTTAGCCTTGCATAGCTATACGTTATTTTTGTTTAAATTTGTTCATCTTTGTCCAACTTTGTATAAGATATGAGTAGACATAGCCACAATAATTTTGTCCGTTGCGTGCCTGATATCAGTTGATAGCATGTACACAATCTGATTCAATTGCATTAATAGCTCCGAAAAAGTGCATCATGGCGGTGGGGGAAAAACAGCAAGGTTACTAAAAGCGTAATTATTTCCTTTTTCGTTAAAATTATTCTTCGCTATGCTTCAAATGACAGTTAATAATCAACGGAGGAAATAATTGTGTAATTTATTTTCACAAAATGTAACGCCTCTCTCTCTCCTCTCCTCTATTTTCATTAATGTGACAAAATTATGCTCTATCATTGACATTCTTTATTCCAATCGATAATAAGTATCGATATTAGACAATTTTGTTTACTGCTATCGAAACACACGTAAATACGTTTAGAAAAATTTGGTAAGTAACTCGTAATAATTAGTTAAAATAAAATAGCAAGACAAAGCGCTTGCATAACGTTATATAGTTATGCACGCATGTATAACATATATATAAAGAAATATATATATATGTGAAATATATATATATATATATATATATAAATGTATGATTTATATATGTATGTATGTGTTATGTTCCACCTATCGATGCGCGTTGGTGCATTCAAATCGATTAAAAAGACAAATAAATAAATATAAAAAGTTAGTAATCATTAGATACGCTAAGAATTGTAAGTGCCTTTTAAATAGTAGATATGCTGCAGGTCTAACAAGTAGATGTTTGGCTATTGTTCGACTCTTTCCCCTGCATAGTACTGATATGAAATAAACATTTATATTGTAGTTTGATCAATGAGATTACATAGTGGTCGTCGTGGTATTCCTTCAAAACAATAGTAAAGCGTCGCTTGTTCATTACGCGTGAAAAAATCGAACTAAATCTTTGTGTGGAACTGTCAAGAATAATAGTTGGGTTGCGTCAGACATCGTCTTATCGCTTCAGTGGTATTTATATTTCATAATTAACCAAGAATGGCAGACGTAAAGCAAGAACATAATAAAACAGACGATGTTGATGCTTATGGCATGGGCAATAGTGCTGATCCAAAAAATATGCAAGAATTAACGCAATATGTAAGTTTATCTTTTGAATCTCTGAATTTTAGAATGACTAAACGATGATCGGCAAAATGTAGACATTCTTCTTTTTAGGTCCAGACTTTGCTGCAAAATATGCAAGATAAATTTCAATCGATATCTGATCAAATCACCGGAAGAAATATCCTTTTATAAGTTGTCTTTGTATATTTTTTTCCTTTTTCACGATGTAACCTCACTAACTTTCAACGAAAAGCGCACACGTATCGCAGATCAACGCGCCATATTCAAATTTCGAAATTCTCTGATAATACTTATGCGTTTTTGTTTTTTTATGTGTCATAAAATAAACACTTTAAAGCATTAAGTATGCGTCACAGTATTGACGAGTGGAAAATATTCATCATAATATGTTATTTTTTTGTTTGAACGTTTGTAATCTAATCTTTTATATTTCTTTATAAGATATCCTTAATAAAATTTACTAGATGAAATGGGAAATAGGATAGACGATTTGGAGAAAAATATAGCAGATCTCATGACGCAAGCTGGAGTTGAAGGAGGTGAAAAATAATATGCTATGCATTTATACAAAAAATGAAGAGACATTTTTCGTCACAAAATAATATCATTTATGTAATTATCAAATTATACATATATTTATTTATATTCATTTATTTCAATACGAATAAACTTGCACTTTCTTTTTATGCGGATGAATTTTTATAACATACGTTAGTACTGCTACGATAATTCGTAAGGCCAATTGTCAGGCAAATTCTTTCATACATTTTCCTTTTAAAACTTAATATAATAAATATTAAATCTAAAAGTTTATTAGAATGTTATTCGCCATTATGTACATCTATACGGCTACCACATAGCAAAAGAAACATAAAATATTAATTAAGCAGAATTTAATGCTTCTTAACAACGTTTGAAGATAGTATATACTTTAATGGGGATGTCAAGGATTTTTGGTATGCAGGAAAGGGGGGTACTGCCTTGAGTATAATTTTTTTTCGTATCTTATTTTTTGAATTCTTTAGTATTTGTATCTAAAAAAAGTACATAAAAACAATTAGAAAGATGAGTGAAAGCTTACATAGATTTGTGTCTAGTTCTCACTGGTGGTTTTTCTTGAAACGATTCGGAATCGGTTTCTTCCGAACTGTTTCCATATTCTTCCACTTGTATGGATTCGGAAGAATTGGTAAAACCGGTTTTCAGCGAGTCCTTCAGAAATGAAATTAATTATTTACAAGGACTAATGTGTAATCTCAAGGAACTTTTATTTACGTACCGCTAGTTCTGTTGTTCGATCACGAAGAGACTTTTGCGGAATCATAGGAGAGGATGTAAATCGACTGGCCAAGTTTGAAAGTGAATAAGCTTGTCGAAAAGACGTTCTTCGAACAGTATCCAATCTTGTAATAGAATCTGGTACGCGCATAGTTTCTCGAAATTCCTGAAATATTGTATTTTATTCTTGTATATACGAAAAGAAAAATTTTATTTCACATAGAGAACAAAAGCGATCGTAAAAATATACATATGTTTATATATGTATAAGCGATAATTGCTAACAATGTTACCCCATTCATATCTCCTCGAGCACTTTGAAAGTCCTGTGCAGGAGAAACGTTAAACAATATCGCTAGTATATATTCGAGAATAATCAAATCTACAAATATTCGTTGATCTTACTTCAAGATCTTTAGTCTCGTTTATGTCAGCAATGTCCTGATACGCCTTAGTAAGAAGTTCAATAGCTTTCGTATGAAAACTCATTTCGATCGTAACAAAATCCAATAGTATGTTCTTTAGATCGTGTAATTTTCGTCGTTCGAAAGAATCGATTTGTTCTTCCAAACCTTTAATCACCCTGGAAACCTCGACAGCTGCTTTCATCAATTCCGATTCCGCTTGCGACTAATAACGTTTCTAAGGACTCGGATCGACACACATTTAAAAGGAAATAGTACGGGTTAGAAAAAGGATACGATCATCTGTCGATTTCTTGGATTTTTTTCTCTAATTCTATCCAGTTGTTTTCTCTTTGTAAGCTCCTTATCGCGTGCTGCGAAAGTATTTTTAACGTCATCGCGCGCGTGTTTGCAAATCGTTGCATACTGAGATAATGGTGCTACTACTTTTGCATCTAGCCTTTGAACTTGAGCATCCCTAAGAAGAATTATCTTCTTTTATTGTTTCAAGTCTTGAAACATTATTAATATAAGATTAGATAGTACGGAATAATATACCTGTAATCACCTATAGCGGATAATGTGGCGGACAAATTTAGAAGGCCGTGATTTAACGATCGATTTATTAATTCTGATTCAGCATAAGTATGGATCGTTTTTGCAACTTCGTCGTTTTTGTCTCGCAATCTAAAATGAAGTTTGTATATGTATAGTGTATACGTGTAATAATGACAAGGTGGCGTGACACAAAGCACGACTAAAATAATCGATATCTTTTAATGCTTTTACATGAGTATATACGAACCTTGCTGCTTTTCTGATAAACGCCGCGAATATCGCACACAATTCGGAGAAATGTTTTTCAACGCCTGCTATTCGATCGTTCACGAATTTTGCTTCCTGTTCGCTATCGAATTATAGAAAATAATTATACGAGTATGTTGTTAAGATCGACTGAAATATGCGAATAAAAACGTTGAAAAAAATTAAAAATTAAGAAAAAAATTGTACCAAATGCTACTATGAGATCTTGCGCGCAACATTTTTCTTCAAATGCACTTTGAACTACCTTCGAAACGTCTTGTTTTTAGGTAATTCCTTGACGCTACGTAAAATACTTATTTCATTCGTCCGTATGCAGTTAGTGACAGTTGTTTACTGACAGGTGATACATTCTAGCAGCTGTGTTCGCGCCACTCTTCTACGCTACCTTCGATCTAACTACATGAAATATTTATATACTTTGTTCTATTTCTTCTTTCACTGTTATATTTTTTTATAACTATACTTTCTATTAAATATAAATAAACAACATTTATTTTTTAACGAGTGTTATTTTCAAAACAATATACATAATCACGCGTTGCGTGCACATGTATATATACGTAAATCGCCATAATAACATGAATATCAACTTTTTATCCTTATTACAGCGAATGAATGTCCTGCGCCAGTTCCAATTAAGATTCCTTCTGAATTTGATGGTAATGAAACGGGTTTTGGTAATAGAACATCGTTAATGTCCCCAGTTCCACAATTTCCGTGCTCGTTCCAACCCCAGCACAATACAGTTTTTTCATCTATATAAAATATCAAAGTCAATTTTATGTCAAATAAAATGGTATATATTTTTAATTACCGGTAAGAGCTATATTATGCTGTGAACCAATCGAAAGTTGATATATTTTAGGTATATTTTCTATTAGATCTGCCTTCCAAGGTATAGTTCTTTCTTTCCCTAATTGACCATAGGTATTTCTGCCCCAAGCAAAGAGCTTATTATCTGCAACAATATGAAGAATAAAGACTAAGTGTCAATACGATTTTTATGCTTAATCAATCTTGTTCGGCTACTAGATAATAGATACCAGTCAGAATAATTGTATGCGTCCATCCTGTATGCATCTCAATTGCCAAATTAAAATGTACACTAGTTAATTTTGTTGGTGAAGAAATAGTTGAAAAAAGTTCATTATCAATACCCAATTGTCCATAATTATTTGCACCAAAGACATATATTTCTGCTTTATCTGTGGCTACCACAGTATGATGTTGCCCGCATGAAACATCCGTTACATTTTTCAATTCTGAAACTTTTAATATAATTCCATTCTATTACTCTGTTCTTTTTACTGTTTTATGAACATCATCATTAATATTTTAAAGTTGAAAATTCTTCTTACTAAGAGTAAAAGGATAAAAGTTATGTTTGCTTCTCTTGTCTATATTATCATTCGAATCATTTTTAAGACCTAATTGTCCTTTGCCAGCTGCACCGCATACAAAGATTCGACGGTCTTGGGTTATTACAGCAGTGTGTCTTAAACCCATTGCAACTCGCTTAATTTTTTCGCAAGGCATCGTTTCAATAGGTTCATAAGAATGACGGAGCGTAAAAGGATCAATTCCTAATTGTCCAAAATTATTTGAACCCCACATATATAATTTGCCTTGATTTGTCAATGCTGCGGAAGAATCCCACCCACAAGCGATATCAATAATGATTTCATTTTCTAATATTCCGCGTATTCTCTCGAAATTTAATTTATCTTCCTTTTCAGGCTGACCTAATTGTCCTTTGTTATTCCATCCGCAGGAATAAACGTGTCCATTTTTATTTAAAATCAACGAATGCCCAGCACCGCCAACGATCTTTTGAATATCCTCTGCTTTAAAAGAATACGATGATAAATCGATTTCTTGTGGAAGGATACATTGTTCCGATTTCATACCATGTCCTAATTGTCCGTGAGAATTAGCACCCTAAAAGAGAAAGAAATTAATAACAATATAAAAATGCTTTTTGAAGTTTTTATTACATTTTCTTAACATTCAACATTCAAATTTACCGCGTAGAGGACACTATGCGCGTACGAATATGTGTATTTTTACAGGATGTACAATACAAAATTTGAAAAAATATAATGAATTATAAAGATTGATATTATATGAGATTTTAATGATATCCTACTAAGTATATTTATAAATACCATTCAACATACTCAATGTAGCTCATTTTTTATCTTATTTTGTGATCTCAGAATCAACCTCTCTTATTGTATGTACATCCACCTATACATATACATACATACATACATCATACTTTGTTCTGTCCTTCTTGAAACAGGTATAATTTGATATTTAATTTAAAAATAAGTAATTTATTTACCCACGACAGCAGATGATACGTTGACATTATTGGAGGAGTGTTTGCTATGATATAATTGTAGGTTGGTTTTTCATTATCTCCAAATCTAACATTTGAATTATTCTTAAATTATACTTGAAAGAACAAATGACTAATCATTTCATCCATTCGAAACACGTGAAATCAATCGTATTTGGCACAACCATAGATCTTGTATACTTATAGATCGGCTCTGTAGAATTTTTAAATTCCGTTACGAGAGAGTCCAAAGTGGAAGTGAAAAATATCTGCCTGTTGAGGTTACGTTGACTAACGTTAAAAGATCGTCATCTACTGCAATATTAAAAGGGTTCTTTACTAACGCACTATGGCGTAAGTACCATTATTTATTATATCCTTATAATCTTTTTCAAATTTGTAAAATAATGTGCTATAATATATATTATCATCATACACTTATCTTGTAACATATGTTCAGTATGCCAAATTATTGATTTTTATTTATATTTTTCAAAATATATAAAATATTTTATTAATAAAATGCACTTTTTTACAGATCCAAAGTCACTTTTAAAATAACTTTAACTTCGGATCCCAAACTACCATTTAAAGTGTAAGTAATGTTACATATTGTAATTGCTTATATTCAGAAGAGCGGTAACTAGAAGACAAATTTACAATTACTACCAATATGTCAGAATCCTATTTTTCTCAAATATTGCATATATTTGACATATTTATTGAGTTATTGGTAAATCCACTTATAAATACACATATTACAAAAGAAACTGTAATTAAAACTTTTGAATGTGCTGCATTTGTTGAAGCAACAGTAACTAAAGCATATAATGAAAAAAAGGAAGATGTATTGGAAAATTATCTTCGCCAACATTGGCTTAAAGAAAAAAGAACTAGAATATATAAGTGCAGTGATCTGAAGTGTGCTTGTGATAAATTATTAGAAATATACATGAAAGACATTTCCATTCCTACCGCAATTGTTGATGACTTTTTGAAATTGTACGTTCAATCTTTTGGGATAGATAGATTTAATACGTTTTTACTGTCTACACTCAGGAGTTCTATGTGCACAAATATTATATTAGAATCTTTAGAAGATTTAGATCTGTCCATGTCTAAAGTAGAAGATGAAGCTTTGATTATGTCATGGGAACACGATATTGAGAATGGTCAGCAGATTAAGGTTTCAGAGAAAATAACTAAAATATTGGAAGATGGTCATCTTTCCAGGATTATCTCTCTTATTATAAATTTACATAATGAAAGCAAAGTAAAAATGTTATTTATGAAATGTTTGGCATGCAAAGTCATTGAAAATGATGTAACGTTTTGTTTGGCTTTATTTGATATCGAAGAGAAATTTTTTCTACGGCTTTTAAATGAAAGTCATGAATTTTGTATCAATCTTGTTGACGCAATATTTTACTTTGGACGAAATATGTCACATGTAAATAATGAATGGATATTAAATTCAACATTTAATTATAATAATTTACTTAAAATTATATATCAATTATTAAATGGTCCCGATGTTGTTCGAAAGATGGTATATGATAGACTACAGCTGGCTAAGATGCAAGCAAATAATACAATATGGTATAGCATTGATAAAGATATTTCACAACAATGATGCGTACAAGTAATATGTATTACTTAGATATAATAGTAAATATTAATTTATAAGAAATATCTTTGGGTTTTATAATATATTCTCGTACATTTATATTTACTCTTAATTGTACATTATTAATAAAATGTACAAAATAAAAGTGTGTATTTAATTTATACATAGCAAGTATTCGATCTAACCAACATCTTACAATTACTTTGTATTATAGAGCTATATTTACGCTTCCAGACTGAGTGTACCAGAAACTGCACCATTTACTGCTGTATTGAAATATGCTGCTGAAGAATTTAAAGTAACAGCAGCAACATCAGCTATTATAACTGATGACGGAATTGGTATTAATCCGCAACAAACTGCAGGCAAGTATTTAAAAAGAACAATGAAAATTTTCCAATGGGATGCGCCTTCTGATTATAAATTTGTAATTATAGGTAACGTGTTTCTTAAACATGGATCTGAACTAAGATTGATTCCTAGAGACCGAGTTGGCGAAACTAGATGATTTCTAACATCGAATCGTAATTGCGCTTCATTTTTCATATAAAAATTTAAATAATAATAAATTGAAATTCATTTTAATATACGATATCTATATGAAAGTATATGCAATGTTGGTAACAATAAGTTTTACACGCATATAAGCATAGATATGCAATAATGAAAACATTCCAACATACCATTCTTTTTAAGAATATAAACCAACCTACATATAAAGAATTATAATGTTATATTACATATATATTCTTGGTAAAATAAGAAGATATAAATTAAATTAAATGTTGATCATTATTTCAAATGTAATTAACGGTTATCAAAATTCTATGAGATTTTAATTGTATTAATGTAAATATAAAAATTTTGTAATCAAAATGCAGAGAGGTCAGCATTGTTTAAATATTAGTTAATTATACCACAGTAATAAATATACATTATATAAATAAATGTAAAATAATTGAAAGTATTAATTATTTAAGTTTAAGAATAAAAACGGAAAGAGTTGACATGTTTACAGATCAAAATATGAAAGAAAAATGATTCTATATCTTTCAAAATTAATTACGAATTAGTTTATATTTAAATTTTTAGGTAAGAGACATAACGAGTTAAAGGTTCGAGATGTAAACATGTACGAGGATGCGGTCGACTTTAAATATTACCAGTGTTGTTTCCCGATGCTCATTTTTATTTCGATTAGTAAGGATCGGTTCTCTTTCAAATATATATTAGAATTAAATAATTAATTAAAGTAAATTTCTGTATGTGCTATTTACAATGCATAATTACAATATACGAATTGTAAGCTCCCGCCACATGTACGTATCTACCACTTGCTATTACGCACGTCAAAAAAAAGATAAATAATTATTAAATTGTATTTAAATTTATTTATCATAATACATTTTGTAAGTAAATATTCTGAAAAATGAATATTTTATATAATTTGTATTTATGCATTTCTTATGATTCCTATTAAAATAATATATTTAATTAATATTTTTATTGATGTATTATTATTATTATAAAGTATTTAAGATGGCGCATGCGTTTGTGTGGCGGGAATGGTTCAACTGTCCTCATAGTGGACATTACATCGTATTTTTTTATTAGGTCAGAATTTGAGGAAAGTATCTTTTTTATTATTTAAAGGTAATTAATGTATTTAATTTTTAACGAACACTTTTTTCATGTACATTAGTTGATTTATCGTAAAAAACGCGTTTTTTAACATGTGTGTTAATGAATCATGGCATCGTTATATTTGATAGATACTTGTGAAAATAAAATGGTTTTAATATAGGCTTTATTTAATGTGCGCTAGTTATAAGACACTTTTTAAAATAGTAATAATAATATTTATTATTTATATCAAATAGGAATCAATTTTATATAATCAATAAAAACATTCATTATTTCCTTAAAATGATGATAACGACACTAGCGACCCTATCGACACGAATTGAAGTCTCTATTCCGAAATTTGCTTCGTTATTGTTTGATTAAAGTAAAGTTAAGTCAAGCTCGTTTTAAAGTATCAAATAATCATGTCAACTGTTCTTGCACCAGAAATTCCTCTTCCAGGATTTTCTTTCGATCTCTGCGAACGGTAAGAAAATAATATTTTAATTAAGAAATTGTTGGCAAAATTTCCTATAAGTGTTTATTTCGTAGCCTACGTAACCTCACTTTGAATAATATTGCTGTGTCATTTTAAACTTATCGCATTTTCTAATACATAAGAATACTTTCATATGCATTTGTTTAGTTTTACTTTTATATCGAATAAATTTAATTTGCAACATCAACAAATTTTTATTACAGAAACAAGTTTTTACTGAAGAAAGGATTTAAGGCTCCGACTGCTGTCAAGACAGGTACCACTATTGCAGGAGTAGTTTTTAAGGATGGCGTGGTTCTTGGAGGTGATACACGTGCCACCGAAGATTCTATTGTAGCAGATAAAAATTCAAGAAAAATTCACTTTCTTGCTCAGAACATGTAGTAAGTAAATGATTATAAGCATTATTCAAATTGTCAAGTGTAAATTAGAGTAGAATATACATCTCCAATTTTAAGTAGGTTAAGATATAATACAGTTATTTTTGTATTTATACAGCTGTTGCGGAGCAGGAACAGCGGCTGATAATGAGATGACTTGTCAAATAGTTGCTAGTCAATTAGAATTACATCGTCTAAACACAGGCCGTATTGTACCTGTTTGTACTGCTAATTCAATGTTCAAGCATTTTTTATTTCGTCACCAAGGCCATATTGGTGTAGCTTTGGTGTTAGGTGGTGTTGATTTAGACGGTCCACATTTATACGCTATTTTTCCTCATGGATCTACTGAAAAATATATGTTCACCAGTATGGGTTCAGGATCATTAGCTGCGATGGGAGTACTTGAAAGTAGATGGAAGCCTGATTTGACAGTATGTAATTCATTGTTCTCATTCGAAAGATCATTTTATTTTTGGTAACTGCTTGTATGTTAAACATTAACGTACTTAATAGGAGGATGAAGCGAAGCAGTTGGTAGCGGATGCTATTCGTGCGGGTGTTTTTAATGATTTAGCATCTGGATCAAATGTAGATTTGTGTGTTATACGTAAAGGATCTGTCGATTATTTGCGACCTTACGATGTTGCCAATGTAAAAGGAGAACGCCAAGCGTCTTATAGATATAAAAAGGGAACTACTGCGGTTCTTGATAAAACCATACGTCCTATAATCGTAGAAGAAAAGGTAGTTCGTGTGGTGGAAGCTGAACCGATGGATACTTCTTCTTGAAGATAGAGCCTGTTCTTAATTTAATATTAAGTTGATAAAATTTGTGAATTTTCATTAATAAAATCTTACACATATAATATATGTATAGAGAGGTGAGGAATTTTGTAGGCTTCTTAATTTTATTTTAAGAAAACATTTTTGAAAATACATATTTAAAATCTAAATAGTAAATTAAAATCAACAGATTTATTTTTAAATAAATTTGTAATAAAATATGCACGCGGGAAATTCAAATTTTCGCAGTTAGAAGAGTCCTGCTGATTGTTTCAACCTTTGCCTCTTCCAAGCTGGAAGTTTCTCAAATTCGGCAGGTTCCATTTTAAATATTGAAATAAAATTATCAAAGGTAAGATGCATTTCCTTTCGTGCCACATCGACACCAGTTGGTAAATTTTCAGCATCATTTTTCAATACCGACAATGGATATTTAATAAAGTTATCAAATTCTGTTGCAACTTTTCCACTTGTTTGTATCTTAATAGATAATTCTTTCTCTTGTAGAGAATTGCATATCATTTCAAAAGATTTGTAATCTCGTAGTAAGTTATGATTCCAATTTTCGAAAAGTCCTATGAATGTTGGTGGCTCCATCCCTTCCAAAAATGTAAGCAACTTTCATCATTATCAATATAATATTAAATTAAATTCACAAATAAAGATATAGTATACCTTGCTTGATTATAGAAATGGTTGTATTACGATCTCTGCCTGCCGGATGGCTGTACAGGAATATCATTGCATCTTCTACACACTGTTTTAAACATTTAGGAATTGATAGTTTCCCTAACCAAATCCAAATCATATTTCCAGCATCTAGTAACCACGTAGCCTCCGGAATAAGTGAATTTTGTCCAAATCCGAGAATTTCTGCACCAACAAAAATATTACCTTCCGTTTGACATCGAAAGAGATGTTTTTCCTGTTCCTCCTCACTTTCAGCAACCTCTGTGCTGTACGTTCCACAACCTTGAAGAAAATAAAAAGTAAGAATATTAATAGAAATAATTAAAATAATTATTAACTTCAAACTATATATATATATATATATATTACCTCCTAGCTCTGCCCAGAAGTCGTTGCTTTCCTTACCCTCTAAAACGAGTGGTGCATTTTTCGGTGCAAGACGTCGAGAAGCTTGTCTGGCATCGCCAGTGCTTCTGACACCACACCAGACAACTGGGCTGGACGAGAATAGTATAAAGACTCCACTGGAATCTAAACTACTGGATCTCGTGGGTCTTTCAACGGCTTTCGAAGTATACGGTGTTGATCCAAATACCCTTACAAGATATTTTTCTGGCGCTGAAGCGACAACAATTAAATGTAGAAATTGATGAACTATCTTCATTGCTAATATTTCTAATAATGCTTACGAAAATCACGATGACGTCCTGCAAGTATCTTCAATGTGCCATTATATATTTGTAACATATGTGGTGGCTCCCTACCCTGAGAAGCTTTTATCAGTTGACCAGATTCCTCTTCAGCTATGCGACAAGCCGCATCCAAAGCAGCTTCTCTGTCCAACTTTATAGTATGAACACCTTCCCAACAGTATACCTTTAGAAAATATAATATTATATATTTTTTAAGTAAGATCTTCCATAAGTTGGAAAAGGAAATGAAGGGAGATACGCACTATCGTTCTGCATCTACGACCCTGGCCATATTTGTATCTCATAACGTAACAAGCCTCAGCATAGTAAATTCCTTTGTCAACAACTTCGATCATACCCTCCTTTTGATTTACTTTCCATAGAGTTTTCTCACCGGAACCATCATCTATCAATTGACATTCGGCTGCCATCCTAGGTCTTTCGTTCATATAATCGGGTTCAAAAGTAGGTGGCAATGTCAATGGTCTCATCTTGGAAGGTTCCCATCCCCTCAACAGGGCTTTCATTTCTATTGGCTCGTGACCTTGGATAGCTCTAGCAACTGGTATTGTCGCGCTATAATTTTTCTTTTTTACGAAACCACGAGCATTTCGGACAGCTTCTAGTTTTTCTCGAGTGTTAACTTCTCGTCCAACCCAGGCCCAAACACCAGTCTCTCCACGATCTATCAAATACACGGATCCAGAAGTGAGATCGCTACGTAAAATTGGGCCGGATTTTAATTCTGCGACCTTATATTTTCCAGACTGTTCGCAACATTTATAGAGTTTGACAGGAGTAGGTATGCTGATTCGATAAGGACGATCCGATGCCACTGTTCTATTTGAAGGGTCTAGCACAGTAGCGAAAAGTTGCCTGTCTCCTTTTGGAAGAGTTTGTTCGTAGCCATCCTCGACGATAATCACTCGAACGTCGTTGTTATTCTCTTTCCTTTCTTCTAAAATCGCTGCCGCGTGTCTCTTGTGTAACGGATCGGCGGATGATCCGAGCCACAGAAATACTGTACCTCTGTTCGATAAAATAGTATTGTATATGATGTAGATATTGCAATAGCGTAAAATATAATATAAATACCTTGAATGAATATCAATTAGGATCACATCTTTGGACGTAAAGTTTTCCCAACGAACCTTATCGAGTTCGATCAACATCGGAATAGTGATTCCTGAAACTCTGTGCATCGTACAGGTCGGTGTTTCGAAATGAAGATACTCTATGACAAGCCTTTGACGGAAATAGGAAAGAAATCTAGGACTCTCGCGTTCTTGAGCTTCTCTCGATAGAATCGTTGCTGAAACCTGAGAATCTAATTCGGCTGCACGTAAGGCTGCAGCACCGGAAACCGTAGCATCGCAGCTGGATCCAATCCAGAAATGGATGGCACGTATCGAAGGTGCTCCTTTTAAATCTTTCATCTATTCGAAACGATTAGAATCCACGCGATATTTTGTTTAAATGCTTTTCTAGGTCGTACACATTATTAATAATAAGTTGTACAATTATTTTATATAATTACCGGCATTCCAGGATACGGCAGGGAACCATCTTTGGAAGATATCGCATAAATAATATAGGCTGATTCCGTTAAGAAAAATCCTATGTTATTTGTTGAAACAGGTGTTGTACGTAAACCTTGCTGCGGGCAAAATAATGTTGCATTATCAAATTCATATTTTATAGATTTGGCAAAGGAAAGATCGTTAATTTATTAAATAACTTGAATTATACTATAGAGTAAAAATACCTCAATTTTCCAGACCCGAAAAGTACTGCTATCCTTTGGTACGTTCTTGAAGATATCACCAGTCGAATCATCGGAACGGCAACTTCTGTCATCCTGCGTGGACATATTTGATAAATCCGGATAAACCACAATGACATTCGACATATTTAACAAGGATTACGGGTGAAAGTTCTCCGTGGAATGAGTCGAATGAAGAGGAAACAGGTGATTTTTTAAGCGGTACAACGAAGCGAACCAAAGTACAGGAAGTTGAATTGTTCACCCTGACTATAATTAGTAACGGTATGTTTAGAAAAGCGTGCTATTAACTGGTCAACAGTCGGTACCAAACATTTCATGTTTTGCCTATCGTTATCAGCAATAAGATTTTATTCGAAAAGTTCGAACCTTTCCTATCGCAATAAATCGACTTTATCTCGAATAAACGAACTATTTCGTTGAGCGTAGTTAATTTGTTATTAAAATATTGCTAATCTACGCGCTTAGATCTTTTAAATCATTTTGGATTAACGACTCGAGCTTTTCCTTTTTTCTTTTTAAATAAATCTTCGAATTTTTTAATCGAAAACATTTGTTTCGAAATTCAACATTCGTTTGGAGACTTAAATGACACTAAAAACGATTATATTTTTTGTTTATTATTAACTTTTTACGAATCTTTCCCTACGATCTGATAATACTTTTGCTCAGTCCCGTTGAATATTCGTGCGTTTCACAACACGGAGAAACGCCGACCGGTATCCGTATAGTACGATCGCTGTCAGAAAACTGGGGTATGAGAACTCACGAGAGTAAGATTCTCTAACTATGATCGAAGGAGTACGTTCTCAGGTAATTCGTATCGCGTTCGTACGTGATTATATGTCCTGTCGCGTATTTCTTCCTACCTTTTCTAACATTATTATTCATATAAATCTGCATCTATATACAGGATGTTTCTAAAGTTTTTAACCAAATTGAAGACATCAAAATGGTTACATGAAAACATTTCAAAAAATAAATATAAATTCGAATTAGTCATTCGTACAAATCTCTTACATTTTTATATTAACAATTTAAATTTATAATGTCAATTTATCAATGCAATTTAGACACGTTTAATAAGATTGTAAAATGTCGCTTTTCTATTCCGATTGCATGTTCAGGCCTTCCTTTAGTTTTCGAAGTTTGGTAAAATCTTGTAGAAACACTCCGTATATCGGTGCAATTTACATAATGTAAATGACATCGAACGCATTCTCCAGTTGACGCCAGTCAAGCACAAATTGGTACTCGCAATCACACGCACAGCTCGGTCGTCGCCTTTGCCTTCTTGCGTATTCAAAGTTTTCATTCATACCGACGTGTGACATGTATTTCCGCGAGAGACCACGTGCATCTTATACAACTGTAGTTAATGAATATAATTAGCGTCGCGTTATTTTACTTAACAAATAAATCAGTTTAGATATTAAAGATTGTTACTGATACTACTATTTATTTACTTTAATTCGTAGTGTTAAATAATGAACGTCGTTAGTTGGAACTTTCGAAATCTTGTCGTCATTCTTTAATTAACGTCTTATATGATTCTGATCTTTGTTAACACGACAGATGCTCGATGAGCGTGCCGCTGCGAATGCTTGACACACATGCATTGTACCTTACATCCGCTTGTGTAAACTTTTTAGTATTATTATTGCGTTTTGTGCGCGACCGACATTTTTACCTTTTTTCATCCTGCAGGCACAGTTGCTCGAAATAAAATCAGAAAGGTTTCGAGATAGAAATTAAATTAACACGCGACTCGAATAGCTGCTCAACGTAACATTCATTTGTAACGTTATATTTTCTAATATGTACTATTATATATGCATACATGCATATGTAGGTGCATATATAAGTGCATTCACTTATGCACTTAAATAACTGCTGTTTAAGCATCATTCGCGACAATCATTTCTGGCAGGAAATAACGGCCATGTTCTACGTACTCTACCTACGCCTACTACATCGTTAACGTTGTCTTCGTTTTCTTTGGTATCGAGTTTTGCGAAAACATAGAAATTCGTGCTCTCTCAAGCTCGACGAAGTTAACGCGCATCCTTTCTTTCCCAACAACGCGTTTCCTCGGTGAAAAGATCATTTTCTAGTTTTCTTTATTTTTTTTACAGGTAAAAAGGCATTTTCGTTTTTTCCCTTAGCACGAAAAATATTTAACACCATACGAGAGAGAAACCATTGTCAAGATTAACAAAGATCGTTTGTTCGAATGTAGAATATAACGTGCTCCAGGAAATGTTCGGTTTCTGTTGCGATTTCTTCCTTATTGTAGATTTTTTTTTGTTTCAATATGCTGCACTATTAAATTAAAAAATGTTAATATAGGAATAAGTATAATCGATAAGGGAAAGAGATAGAAATTCAAATGTTTTGTAAATAAATCATCGATCTATTTTTTGAACTCACCCATTTGTTGTTAGAAAAATCCATTTTTCTTCCTTTATCGTCGCAACCTCGAGCTATTCAATGTTAAGGCAGAGCCATTTAATATTATTTTTGGTTGAAAAATCGGTAGAATCGAAGGATGGTTGGTAAAAGGCGCGAAGAAGGATAACAACGCGATAGCTCTCACGCGAAACGACGCTTAACTGTACGCGGAACAACCGATACTGCACATTCGTGGCTAAAAAAGAAACCATACCGGTACGGACTCGTCCGGAAGTGGGTCCGGAACTCTGATCGGCCAGCCGTAACACACGGCTAACTTAGTGAATACACGCAGAACCATGCGGGCATAGCCAAAGACGGCGTCGGTGCATTCATTCTATCTCAACTCACCTGAACGTACCTGTCCGACTTTACATGCCTCATATATCATTCAAAGTCCTGTTCAAAATCTATTTTAACGATGAATCCAAATTACCGCACATGTCATCTTTATTTCTATTTACATGATAAACATTTGTGTAATTCCTTTTTTGATATGTTAATTAACTATTAAAAAATCTTCACAGTACTTGAACGTAGACAATTTTTTTTGCACGCAGAATTGTACGAACGGGTTGCCTATCGTTTGGGGCTAAACATTTTTTTTTAAGTGATATTTCTTTTAGGAGAGTACCGAAAATTTTCAAGCGAGACGAAGAACCAATATAAATAAGTGCACATACATATTCTTATTAATCGTTTAAATAATAAGAAACAAATAAAACATTTATCTTTAAAAATATAAAATATAAATTAGTAAACAAGAAGCTTTCAATAGATTTATTCTTTGTTTTTTATTTGTAGGTACTTTTTTTATAACATCCGTATTTATTTTTTATTTTTACGAGTGCATATGATTGAATATATATATATAGAGAGAGAAAAGGAGAGAGTTAGGTAATGGTGGAGGTGAAAATGAAACGAGACAAGCATTGGCTATGTTTATATCGCTTGGTAAATTCAAAAAATTTCCCCTTCATCAAGTATACGTAGAAAAACATTTCGAACAACTGTCTAAGGTAATTGGAAGGAGACAGGTGACTTGTACATCTTATTTTGATACATTTTATTTTTATTTTAAACGCCATGGTGACAAGATCGTTATGTATTCGCTCTCCGTGTACGAATTTATTCTTAATTAATTAAATAAGTTTTAAAAAGACGTTCACCATTATTTTGTTGGTTTCAGGTAAATATACAGAATGGCATTTTTAATTTAATTTGCTTTTTTAAAACAAAGGAAAGATCTTTAAGCGATTTTATTCGTCCGATTAATCGAATAAAAATTCGATTGAAAATTAAATATAAAAAAGAAGAAAACCGTAGAATTATTTTATGTAATAATAATCTGATAAAAAAAAAGATTTATTAAGAAAATAAAAGATTTGGATAAAAAGAAATGTAGCCGCGGATTGATTTAATTACAATCGAACGGCATACGAAGTAGGGTTCAATGGACTCCCAAAACGAAGAAAACGACTACTTCGATGGTATTACGATACGTAAACGTTTCTCCTTCTTTTCTGACAATTTTTAATATAATATATTTTTTTCTTCGAGAACAGTAGATACCTTTTCATGGAATGAGAGTAATTTTTTATCTAGAACAAAAAGTGAAGTGAGTTTGGCCGGTAATATTGGTCGCAGCGTTTCTTCCAAAGAAGTACAGGTTCGATCAATAAGAAATCTTTATTGTATATTTTACTTATAGATTCAGATAAGTTGTTTCTTACGATGATAGGTCAGCTTCATTAATTGTAAAGAATCCAGAAGCTTTACTTCTGCTTTCGAACAATTGGATTTGGATGTAAATTCGAAAGATAGTACGGAATTAGTTCAAAGAACATGCGACGTACAGACTGATCCACTATACGATCAAGAAGCTGAAAACATGATATCAGGTTTTCAAACTAGAGAAATCCCATCTTTTCGTTTGGTCATTCAGGGTCCTGAAATTTTAAAGTTTCAGGCAATTTATCGTTATATATATTAAAACTTATTTATTTTATTTGCAATTGGTAAATTATAAAGATATAATTTGTGTGATAACAGGGTACAAAACATACAATAAAAGATATCGCTCGTTATTGGAAAAAAGACTCACGAATGTGGCTTTGGAAGTCTGGACACCGTAAGAATAATCAACAACAGCCAGAATATTCTATGTACTTGTGTTCATCGGAGCAGAATTTTAAAAGATTTCAATGAAATAACAATTTACATTTTTACTATTTCTTTTCTATAAGAATTACTCGATAAAAAATGCATAATATATATATTTTGATATTCATTTATACTCTCAGAAATAACGAACTTGATGATTTAATTAATAACTTCTTTATTAATAAATTGTAGTACGTATTTAGTATACTTTTATAACATTTATATTTGTTCTACTTAAAAACATGAAGCATTTTGTAAGAGTTTTCATAATGTAATGGTTTTATATACATGTACAATTCAATTAAAAAGCAATATAATGAATTGTAGGAAAAACAGCGATCGGTTGCGAACATATTTGTAAATTATGATAAAATTTATATTGAGAGTTTATATTGAAAGACTAGTTTTTTATTTCAACCACAAACTTCAACGGAATCTAGGAGCTTATCTCCATTCAGTTTTTCACCTAGTTCGAATCGTGCAAAATCTAAGACTTCTACTTGAGCATCCTTTAGAACTTGTTGTACAGAAAGACTAGGATCCAATAAAAATTCCTGATATATTAAACAGGTTTCATTATCCACATCCATAATTGGTTGATCCACCATATTATCTCCTACTTTTAACGGATTCATACCTGTGAGAGATGAAAAATAATATATATTTAGTATGGTATTTATTTGATTCGCTTAATAAAATATCTGCAGATGTACTAACCAATGATGTGTTGACAAAGTTGAGTGCCAAGTATCATTTTATCCTCCTTTCCTTTGACGGCTACTAATGCTCCATATCTTCCAAAGGATATAGGTATAGGATTCATGGGAGCTGGATGCGTACCTCCAAATACTACCGCATCACCTTGAACTCGCATACATAGAGCTCGTCTTAAAGTTATATTTTCACCAATGGTACCAATAGTTAAAGCTGAATGATCAGCTAAAGTTTTTCCATCTTTTGCAGGTAATGCTTTCAAAGTTTCCGTATCCAATAGAGTTCTCTCCACTTCATCATTATTATTCAATGTTGTAGCATGATTCAATGTGGCGGATAGCACGGTTTCTGCCAATCCATGAAATTTTTTGTTTCTCGCAACAAAATCTGTTTCACAGTTTATTTCTACTAGGGCGCCATAATTCTTGTCTACAATCACTGCGATCAAACCTTGGGTGGTACTTCTACCCTGTAGTTTAGCCGCTTGAATCCATCCATGCTGTTGAGCTTGTTCTTTCAGCCATGCTTCTGCCTACAATAAGGAAAATCTAACAAAATTCTGTTGTAAGGTCATGCTCGGCGAGCATTAATATATTTTATCTTTCTTATGGAGTATAATACCTTTTGGATATCATTGGAATTGACTTCTAATGCTTTTTTACAATTTGCAAAGGTAAATCCAGTTTTCTTTCTTAGTTTAGCCAGAAGAGATTTGTTTGAGCTTTGCCATAGCAAATTGTTTGTATGAATAAATCGAATGATGCGACTAGAAATCATCTGAAATTGGCGAATAAAAAAAGTTTTCATGATAAAATGATGTAAGAAAAAGCAGATTGTATTGGAGTAACTTAACCTACAAAATCTCCTAAGATATTTACGAATTTATAAGATATTTGTTTAATGAAGCAATGAAACCATAAAAATATGAAAGCATGATTTCCTTAAAAGACAAATTAATCAACGACTTTATAACGGATCAATGATTTTCGTTGCCTAGAAACTAAAATCAATTAAAGTCGTTACTTCTACCTACGTTCAACATCGAATTCTTAAGGAAGAGAAATATTTTAATAGAAGTAAAGAATTAAGTTAATCTTCAAAAAATGTTCATGCAACATTTGCGAAAAGCTATCTTGGGATTGTAAATTTGTTACAACGATAAATTAATATTATTTAGATTATGACACTCACCGTGTTTTTCCCGTAATAAAAGTATTGAAAAGCGTATCCAGCGCCCTCATACAGTGAGTGTTTAAAGTCAGAACTAAAATGATCAATTGTACGTACATTTGAAATTAAGTTATTTATCGAACAATGAAAATATAATTGCATTTACTATTGGAGATTATTATTGCGCTAAATGTAATATGAACAAAATGGATTGTAAATGTTCGGTTGAAAGAGCCGATGAAATTCAAGATGCAAAAACGCGAAAGAGAGGGTCTGGCGAATTTTTTCAAACGTCTACAGTGATGGATAGCAAAGTAGAACCATTATTTAATTTACCAAAAGAATTGATCAATTGTACACAATTTAAAAAGAAAAAAATGGAAAAAATCAACTTACGAAAGATATCATCGCACACGATGCGTCGATCCGAAAAAGAACAATTTCGTAGGTACGTTGATAAAATTGTTCGTATCAACTGTTCTCGTTTCCACCCTTGTTCCATATAAATTTTCTTTTCGCAGTATATTGTTTGCTCTATTTATTCGTAGGTATATAGTCGGCTTAATAACGAAACCAGAATTATCGGAAACGAAAGAGGATTTGCAGATTGACAATAATACGAATAGATATTATTATTATTACATTTACCACGGCGTCGATACAACTCGGATCGCACGAATTCAAGAGGATGTTTTGAAGAAAATATTAAATTTGGTACCGCGCAAATTACGAGATAAATTTATCGATTACACGAATCAATTGTTAATCGAAATAGAAGAAGATTTTTCGCGTAATATAAAGAGGGCTGTATTAGAATCGGCATTGTTGGATCCTTATGGTGAAGATCCGCATTACAAGGTTTTCGGATAAATTTAAGGGGAATTGCAAGGGAAGCATTAACGTTGAAAATTGCTGACGATGATTGTATTGTAGGATGAAACTCTGGTGGTTCGAGTCGATACTCAATGTATCGAACGATACAGGTATATTCTGGAAAAGAGCTTACATTTGATAAATCCATGCATGAGAATGACTTTAGAACAATGGATAGTCGATTACGAGTACGTAATTATGGATTTGCTTCCTCTTATTTCCAATATGTTGCTAGATCTATATATATACATATATATATACATATATATTTTTAGAACATTTCGTTTGATCGACTTCAAAGTAATTGCCTCGCACAACGAGAGTTGGGATTTAATAGATTTTCAAAATTTAATCTTTCGACAAATCGCTAAGGCAAAACGCAATCTGTACAAGTCTTGGTACGGTGGTGTACAGGATATATATCTCGCGGTAAAATAACGAAAACTCCTTCAACTAAATATAAATGTATAACGATTCTTTTATTCCAATTTAAATATGAGTAGAAAAATTTATGTTTAGAATAATAGGAAAAATGTAGTGCCCAGTCCTTTGCAACGTAAGCGCTTTAAAAGATTTTTCGATTGCACTGCAACGTTGATGGAGTCTCAACTGTTGGAAGTGTGCGAGAAAACCCTTCAGGATTTTATGAAATACATCGTTACGTGCGCGGTAAGTACATCCTTTAAACTTTCAACAACGTTTATGCAAACAACTATCGTTTATTACTAAATACTATCCTAACATTTTCTTTTATTCAACAGCCTTACAATCCTGGTTTTAAAATAAATTTAGTAATCAAATCGAAAAACTTGATATTCGAACCGACTTTCGAACTATTTAAAGAAACACTTTGCAATATTTTAGACAATCTTTGTGAGACGGTGCAACATTTCGAAAGGCTCGAAACTCAACTTTATCTCGACTGGAGTGGACCACTAGAATTTCTTAAAGTATAAGATAGAGAGAATTATTTAATCTAAAAAATATTAGAATTTATTATAAATAATGATTTTTCGTTTTCAGCCGAAAATATCGAAGACTATGATCGGACAATTGAAAAAACAAATTAACGATTTGATTGAACAATTCAGGCTTGCTCCGGAAGAGAAATTAATGAAAATGAAAGAGTAATTAACGCGTTAATAAAAGTTTCTCTGGAAAATACATGTTTGAATTTTTTGATATCGTAGGTACACGCATCTGTACGACGGTCAAGAAGAAAAAATTGTCAATCTTTTTCTGGCGGATCAAACGAATGCCTTAAAAAATTACAAGGAGAGGATTGAATATTATCATGAAGTTGCAATAAAAATACCATTAGAAATTGAGAAGACAATATTCGAAGAATTTTTTGAAATTTCTCTCAAGACATTCATCGAATTCTTAGTTAATGAAGTTGTTGGCTTCAAAGTCGCATTAATTAATCATTTAATAACCATATATCAGACTATAGTGGAAAAGTATGCGTTGTATTCTATGTTTTATGTATACGTGTTAGTTATTTCTTTAGAATGTATATTAAAAAAATGTGAATTGGAAATGTTTGAATATTCGTTACAGCGTTATAGAAGAATATAAAAGCATAGCAGATCGGGCTTTGAGTGAACCAGCAAACACCGCTATTTTAATGGAATTAATTGCTTATGTAAGAAAAGTCGACGATGTCACGCTGGCGAATGTAGAAAATAAATTGCACATAATAATGGATCACATTCTCCTTCTTTCGGACTATTGCTTATTGACCGACGAAGAAATAAATAGAAATAACACTGCCTTTCAATGGTATCATAAGATTCCTGAGATTCTAGAAGACAATCGATCGATCGTAGAGAATAAGATGAAAGAATTTCAAGACGCTCTTAAAGGTGCACTTTTAATTGTCCTACAAATGTTCCACTTTCCATAATAATTTTCAGTGATTTTTTGTTCGCATCAGTTAGGTATCAAAAATTCGAAGAAGAATTGGAATCTTACGCCGAACAGGTGGAGGAGGTTCAACATTGGGGAGACATAGACGAGGTGTTCCGATATCAAAAGAAAGCTCAGAACTTGGAGAATAAATTGATTGCCGCTATGGAAAAGATCGACAGATTCAACGAAGAAGAATTAGCTTTTGGTTGGGAAATAACTCAATATCCATTTCGTAAAAAAATCGCGGATCGATTGGCACCTTTTAAGAAACTCTTCGATACTGCTTGCGAATACTTAAGCAAATACGAGCAATGGATAAACTCCGTGATCGGTAGTTACGATCCAGAAACTATCGAAGACGAAGTAGGCCAAGCTTACAGAGCGATTTATAAGCTGGAAAAAAGTTTTCAAGAGCCTGACTCTAGAAATTTGGCTGCTACGGTACTCGACAAAATAGAAGATTTTAAAGATCGTATACCTGTTGTCTTGACACTCGGTAACCCAGGAATAAAAGCTCGTCATTGGGCTCAAATCTCGACGATTATTGGCATTCCTATTAAATTTGATGACGAGCTAACTCTTGGAAAAGTACTCGATATGCATTTGGACAGATATATTGGTCAGCTCGAAGGTATATCCGAGGCTGCTACCAAGGAGAACACTTTAGAGAGGGGTATGGATAAAATGGAAAAAGAATGGTCAGATTTGGTTTTTACTATCAATCTTTATAAAGACACTGGCACCTATGTGGTTGCTAGCGTCGACGAGATACAATTATTGCTAGACGATCATATTATGAAAGCTGTTACTATTAGAAATTCGCCTTACATTAAACCCTTCGAATCACGAATTATGTACGTTCGATCTTTTATCTATCTTATTTTCATTTGTTTCAACAATTTTGTAATTTGGTCTATCCTTAATAGGAAATGGTTACAAAAGTTACATTTATTGGAAGATATTTTAGATCATTGGTTGAAAGTTCAATCGATCTGGATGTATTTGGAACCGATCTTTTCGTCTCCTGATATTCAACAGCAAATGCCAGAGGAAGGCCGAAGATTTTCAGCGGTCGACAAGACGTGGCGTGATATAATGAAAACTGTCGAGGCCGATCCTCGCGTATTGACCGTCATCGAAATAGATAAAATGTTGGAAAGGTTGAAGAAAAGTTTTGCTTTTCTCGAATTAATTCAGAAAGGTCTCAATGATTATTTGGAGAAGAAAAGACTTTTCTTTCCACGCTTTTTCTTCTTGTCGAACGACGAGTTATTAGAAATACTTTCGGAGACGAAAGATCCTACGAGGTAAAAGCATTTTAATACACGATCAGGATAGGACATATATAACATTGCAATACATTGATCATATGAAATATAGAGTTCAGCCACATTTGAAGAAATGTTTTGAAGGGATAGCCAAATTAAAGTTCAACGAGGAACTCGAAGTATTAGCAATGAGATCATCCGAAGACGAAGAGGTTCCTTTGACAGATGTGATATCGACAATGGCAGCAAGAGGACAAGTTGAGAAATGGTTGATCGAATTGGAAAGGATAATGCGAGAAAGCATACGTCAAGTCGTAAAAGATGCGATAGATGCTTATTTCATAAAGGAAAGAACGGCATGGGTTTTAGATTGGCCTGGACAAACGATTCTTTGCGTTGGACAAATGTATTGGACTCAGCAAGTCGAAGAGGCGATGTTACGAGGCGTTGACGGTCTACGCGAGTATTTCGATCAATGCCAAACAGAATTAAATGACATCATTGTGCTAATAAGAGGAAAGTTATCCAAACAGAATCGTGTTTCATTAGGTAATCAACACGTCATTTTAGTAATAATTCTTTTTCTTCGCTAAATTTGATCGGTTTTTTCATCGGTTTTTTGAATATTAGAAGCTTTGGTTACATTGGACGTTCACGGAAAGGACGTGCTAGAAGATCTCTGCGAGGAAGAAGTTACGAAAAACACCGATTTCAGGTGGCTTTGTCATCTTCGTTATTATTGGCTGGTAAATAGAATTTGAATAAATATCTAAATACAATGATTTAGTTTGGCACACGCGCGTATATCGTATCGATTCTCTTTGATTAGACCGAGAACATGTGGGCTTATATGATAAATTCGTATCTACCGTATGGTTACGAATATCTTGGAAATACATCGAGATTAGTGATCACCCCGTTGACCGATCGATGTTATCGAACATTGTTTGGCGCTTTAAATCTTCATTTGGGTGGGGCACCCGAAGGACCGGCAGGAACTGGAAAAACCGAGACTACGAAGGATCTGGCCAAGGCAATGGCCAAGCAGTGCGTCGTTTTCAATTGTTCCGAAGGTCTCGATTATTTAGCTCTTGGTAAATTTTTCAAAGGTATTGCTTCTTGCGGCGCTTGGTCTTGCTTCGACGAGTTCAATCGGATAGATCTCGAAGTCCTATCGGTCGTTGCGCAACAAATCTTAACGATACAACGCGCCATCAATGCCAAGGCCGAAAAGATCGTTTTCGAGGGAACGGAGATCTTTTTAGATCCTACCTGTGCTATTTTCATCACGATGAATCCTGGCTACGCCGGAAGATCGGAATTACCGGATAATTTGAAAGCTCTATTCCGACCGGTTGCTATGATGGTACCGGATTATGCGCTCATAGCTGAAAATACACTTTATTCTTATGGTTTCTATAACGGAAGACCTCTAGCAGTTAAAATCAGTACGGCTTACAAGCTATGTTCCGAGCAACTTAGTAGTCAGCATCATTACGATTACGGTATGAGAGCCGTCAAGTCGGTCCTAGTTGCTGCTGGAAATTTGAAATTAAGATATCCCGATGAATCGGAAGATATATTAGTATTGAGAAGTATCTTGGACGTTAATCTACCAAAGTTCCTCGTCCACGATCTCCCACTCTTTCAGGGAATTGCTTCGGATTTATTTCCTGGCATTGTGCTACCTGCTCCAGATTACACGCATATCAATGAATGCACGAGAGACGCCTGTCGCGCGGCAAATATTCAATGTACGGATTTCTTTCTCGAGAAAATACAACAGATCTACGAGATGATGATCGTTAGACACGGGTTCATGATTGTCGGTTTACCCTTTGGCGGAAAGACTTCCGCTTACAGGATGTTGGCCGATTGCCTGGCTTTGCTCGAGGATCGTGGACTGATGGATGAGCATCGAGTGGAGATTACCGTCATCAATCCCAAGGCTATCACGATGGGTCAACTCTATGGTCAGTTCGATCCTGCCTCTCACGAGTGGACCGATGGAGTGCTCGCTGTTAGTTATAGGGCATTTGCGGTTTCTACTAACGAGAACAGAAAGTGGTTGGTATTTGACGGCCCCGTAGATGCACTCTGGATAGAAAATATGAATACCGTATTG
This sequence comes from Polistes canadensis, assembly GCF_001313835.1. NCBI lineage: Eukaryota > Metazoa > Arthropoda > Insecta > Hymenoptera > Vespidae > Polistes > Polistes canadensis. The sequence goes on from NW_014569554.1 coordinate 246,136, forward strand.
GATGACAACAAAAAGCTTTGTCTCACCTCGGGGGAAATTATCCAGTTGGCACCCACCACAAATTTAATTTACGAACCCATGGATTTGGAGGTATTTAAGATCATACACGTCACAAATAATATATATATATATATCAAATATAATTGAATATTATCATTTAATTAGGTTGCCTCTCCAGCTACCGTATCAAGATGCGGTATGATCTACATGGAACCTATCAGCCTTGGCTGGAAACCGTTGTTAACTTCTTGGCTAAATACGCTTCCTCCTGCTATCCACGAGCACCTTAAAAATCACCTCGAGGAAATGTATACGAGATTCTGTCCACCTCTCTTACACTTGATACGTCGTTGCGGGGCTAAAGTAGATATTAGTTCTATAGATTTTCCTTCTCCTATCTCTACGATCGATCAATAATTTCATGACTTTTTCGTAATAAGGAAATGATCAATATGCCGGATGCCAACTTGACGAGATCCGTTATGCATCTCTTTGATTGTTTCATGGACGATTTTTACGATGAAAATTATATGCAATCGTTATCGGATTTGGATGTTAGAGCTCAAGTGGAGGTAATACCTTTTTCTATTACACTTGGACACACGTTAGGGGTGTGGAGCGTTAAAGAGAAAACAATTAAAATATTATTTCACGTTACAATAGGGTTGCTTCTTATTTTCGTGTATTTGGGCGTTGGGAGGTACGCTGATGGTGAATTATCGAGAATGGTTCAACATACTTTTTAGAGCGTTGTTAACTTCAGAATTTCCGAATGACGTAAGAGAACGTTTTTCCATAACCGATGAAATTCCTGATTTAAAAAAGCCCTATATCGCTATTATACCAACCATTGGATTGGTTTACGATTATAAGTTTGTAAAAGAAGGTAGAGGAAAGTGGAAACCGTGGGCGGACGATCTGCAAGATGCTCCAGCAATACCGAAAGATATACCAGTCAATCAAATAATTGTTACTACCATCGAGACAATACGATATTTTCATCTTTTCCGAAGCTTGATATGTCACCATAAGCCTGTGCTTCTGGTTGGTCCGACTGGTACAGGAAAGTCGGTATACATTATGGATTTTCTTCTTAAGAGGAATAATCCGGAGATATTCAAGCCGCTCTTTGTAATATTCTCGGCACAAACCACGGCCAATCAGACGCAGGATATTATTATGAGTAAATTAGATAGAAGGAGGAAAGGAGTGTACGGTGCTACACCTGGCTCTCACTGCGTCGTTTTCGTCGATGACCTTTCCATGCCGCAAAAAGAAGAATTTGGTGCTCAGCCACCCATCGAATTGCTCAGACAATTATTGGATCATTGGACTTGGTACGATTTCAAGGAAATCGTACCGATCAAGCTGATGGATGTCCAATTAATTTGCGCGATGGGACCACCATCGACCGGTCTCGATGTTACGCCCAGATTCAAGAGACACTTCGTTACGTTAGCCGTTTCCGAGTTCGACGACGATGTCATGGTGATGATCTTCAGTAAAATTATGTCTTGGCATTTGGAAAGTCAAGGTTTTTCTCCTCTCTTCGAGTGTTGCATTGATTATATCGTTAATGCTACGTTGGATATTTACAAAAAGACAAAACTGCATCTTTTACCTACCCCTGCCAAATCTCATTATTTATTCAATCTGCGTGATTTTTCAAGAGTCATTCAAGGCGTCTTACTTTCCACCCCCGATTCGATCATTAGCCCCGTAAGCGAGAACGAACATCATCATTTATTTTATACTTATTCTTAGTATTAATGTTTGACAATGTTTCATAGGTTGCGATGAAACGTTTGTGGGTTCACGAAGTTCTTCGCGTTTACGGGGATCGTCTTGTGGACGATATCGACACTCGATGGCTGATTGCACAAATGAAACAAACACTGAGCGATCATATGAAAGATACTATGGAACATCTTTTCAATGATCTACTTGAACGATTTGAAACCGAGGTAAAATAAGTAGCAATGAAATTATTCTTACGTTTCTAATTTTGTTTGTATATCTCGTCAGATAACGGAATTGCATCTACGGAATTTAGTTTATTGCGATTTTCATGATCCACTAGCCGATAAAAAATTATACGTAGAGGTCGACTTGGACGAACTTACTGTCGCGGTAGAAGATTATTTATCGGAATATAACGAGTTATCGAGAACACCCATGAATCTGGTTCTCTTTAGGTTTGTTTCAATTCTTTTCATACTACGTAAGTAAAGTGCGTTAGGATCGCGCGATCGATTTTACGTAAGAAATTATATATTTGACGTCAGATTCGCGATAGAACATCTTTCAAAGATTTGCCGAGTAATGATGCAGCCACGGAGTCATGCAATGCTCGTTGGGGTCGGCGGATCCGGTCGGCAATCGTTAACTAGGCTAGCTGCTCACATCTCGGATTACGATCTTTTCCAAGTGGAGATGTCTCAACAATACGGTCCACACGAGTGGCACGAAGACTTGAAGAATATTTTGAGAAGAAGCGCTGCCAGCGACTTGCACACCGTATTTCTTTTTATGGACACTCAGATCAAGGAGGAAACATTTTTGGAAGATGTTAGCAATTTGTTGAATTCTGGCGAGGTCCCGAATCTTTTTACCGGCGAGGATAAATCGGAGATATGCGAGAAAATGCGACTAATCGATAGGCAGAGAGACAAATCGATGCAAACCGATGGAAGTCCCGTAGCACTGTTCAACTTTTTCGTACAAACTGTCCGCGAGCATTTGCACGTGGTCGTGACGATGTCGCCGATCGGTGACAATTTTCGAATAAGAATTCGTAAGTTTCCTGCTTTAGTCAGCTGTTGTACGATCGATTGGCTGCAACCTTGGCCGGAGGATGCACTCCTCGCGGTGGCTACTCAATTCTTAAACGAGATAGAAATGCCCGTTGAAGAACGCGAGGCCTGCATCGAAATGTGTCAATTCTTTCATACGTCGACGCAGGATCTATCGAAGGAATTTTTAAAAAAGGCCAAGAGACATAATTACGTCACTCCCACCTCTTATCTCGAATTAATTAACACGTTCAAAGATCTTCTCGGGAAGAAAAGGAGGGAAGTTCTCGAAGGTAAGAGAAGATACGAAGCGGGTCTTGAAAAGTTGGACAGTACGCATAGGCAGGTAGAAAAGATGCAAGAGATATTGGTGGCGTTGCAACCGAAATTGATAATCGCCGCCAAAGATGTCGAGGCGATGTTTCGCGACGTGCAAAACGAGAGCGAAGAAGTTAGCGCGATGGAGCAAATTGTCAAAGAAGACGAACAAGCTGCTTTGGTAAATTCCTAATAAATCAAAAGAAATACTTGAGACTTTTTTCGTCTTAATGCGGTTTTCCGTTCACGTCTGTTGTTTCGAATAATGCAGGTGGTTGCAGGGGAGGCAGATGCTATACGCGCGGAATGCGATGCCGATTTGCAAGAAGTTATGCCGATATTAAATGAAGCAAATGCCGCCTTGAACACCCTGACACCCCAAGATATTCAGATCGTTAAATCTATGAAGCGTCCACCAGCTGGCGTGAGACTAGTCATGACGGCTGTTTGCATATTAAAGGTATGCAACTATTTCCTTAATATTTTCATAATTACGTAGATAATACTTCATTTGGCGATCTATCTATTACAGGACGTTAAGCCAGAAAAAGTTCAGACGCCAGAAGGAATGGTAGACGATTATTGGAAGGCCTCTCTCCGAATTCTCGGGGATATGAAATTCCTAGAATCCCTTTTATTTTTCGATAAAGATAATATACCGGAAAGAATAATGACAAAGATACGTACGACTATATTGACAAATCCGGATTTCGATCCTGAAAGAATTAGGCACGTTTCTACGGCTTGCGAGGGKCTATGCAGATGGGTTTTCGCGTTGTCCGAATACGACAAGGTTGCTAAAGTCGTTGCACCTAAAAAGCAAGCATTGGCTCAAGCGGAAGCCGACTATACGGATGCTATGGATCAATTGAACTTAAAGAGGAACCAGTTGCAAGAGGTGCAAGAAAGATTGAACAAATTGCAAATGCTTTTGGCTAGGAGAGAGGCCGAATACAAAACCATGACCGACGAAGTTCACGATTGCGAGGAAAAACTCAGAAGAGCCAAGGAGTTGATCGGCGGTTTAGGAGGAGAATATACGAGATGGTCTGACACCGCTAAAGCCTTGGGAGAACGTTACTATACTTTGACCGGTGACGTCCTTATTGGATCCGGTATCGTAGCCTATTTGGGTGTATTTACGATGCAATATCGACAGAAACAAATTGAAAATTGGATACAAATTTGTACGGATCTTCGTGTTATTTGCGCGCAAGATTATCAATTGACGCAAGTTCTTGGCGATCCAGTCTTGATCAGATCGTGGAATATTTTTGGTCTTCCGAGCGATCTCTTCTCGATCGATAACGGTATAATTGTGACCAATGCTCGACGATGGCCGCTCATGATCGATCCTCAAAGTCAAGCGAACAAGTGGCTGAAGAATATGGAGAAGGCCTCCAACATTAACGTTATTAGATTGGATCAATTGGATTATATGAGAGTTCTCGAGAATGCTATAACGTTCGGTCAACCTGTCTTACTCGAAAACGTTGGGGAAGAATTGGATGCCGCTTTGGAACCTCTTTTATTGAAGCAAACTTTTAAATCTGGCGGTGCGATTTGCATTAAAGTCGGGGACTCCATTATCGAGTATTCCGATAACTTTCGGTACGTTTTTGCATCTACCTACAAATTTACGATATTCTTTAGCGATCAAACTATCCATTAGATTCTTCTATTTCGCGTTCTTCCGTCGCGTAGGTTTATTAAATCTTTCGACAGATACATTTTTCAGATTTTACATCACCACGAAATTACGCAACCCCCATTATCTACCCGAAGTCATTGTCAAAGTTACCTTATTGAATTTCATGATTACCCCTATTGGATTGGAGGATCAGCTTTTGGGTATTGTCGTTGCGAAAGAGAGACCAGATTTGGAGTCGGAAAAAAATCAATTAATCATTCAGGGTGCCGCTAATAAAAAGTACGCGAAAGTTAATGTGCTGCAATTATTATATACGTGTTATCGATCGTTTATAGAAAATATATATATTATTATTATTTTGCGTAGAATGCTGAAGGAAATAGAAGACAAAATATTGAAAGTGTTATCCGCGTCCGAGGAGAATATTCTCGAAGATGAAACAGCGATTCACATTCTCAGTTCTTCGAAAATTCTTGCCGACGAAATTCAAGTTAAACAAGCGGCTGCCGAAGTCACCGAAAAGTCTATCGATGCGGCAAGATCGCAATACGCGCCTATTGCCGTTCATAGTACCGTTCTCTTCTTTACGATCGGTAAGATTTCTTCGAACGTTCTCATATCGTCAAACTAACTTTATCAAACATTTGCGTTTCCAGCGATTTTGGCGAATATCGATCCGATGTATCAATATTCTCTGGTTTGGTTCGTCAATCTTTTTAAAAATACTATCGATAATACACCAGTAGTCGACGATATAGGACAACGATTGCAAGATCTTACTAAGTTTTTCACTCGTTCGCTTTACGTGAACATATGTCGGTCGTTGTTTGAGAAAGATAAGCTTCTTTTTTCCTTACTTTTGGTGGTAAATCTGTTGAACAAGAAAGGAGAGATATCGATGGCACAATGGATGTTTCTGCTAACAGGCGGTGTCGGTCTTGAGAACCCTTTCGAAAATCCTACCCAATGGCTTCCTACAAAGTCCTGGGATGAACTGTGTCGCTTGAACGAAGTTACGGGTTTTTTGGTAAGAGAATCCACTTTTTTTCTTACTTCTTTTCCGATCAAAATAAGGCTAAAGTATGGAAACTTATCGCGTACTTTTTATTTTCTATATTCATTTGAATCAAATGGTTTTTATATTGACAGGGAATCAAAGATGTTTTTGTAAAAAACATCGACGCTTGGAAATTTATATTTGATGACAAGGAACCTGATAAATTAACTTTTCCCGAACCTTATGATAAACTTTCCACGTTTGAAAGAATGTTAGTCTTACGGTGTATACGACCTGATAAAGTTGTGCCTGCTGTACAACATTTTGTCGAAGGTAAGTAATACGAAATCTAACTGGATCTTTATTGGATATATGCTTGTTCTCTTTTGTAGAAATAATAGGACGAAAATTCATCGAACCGCCGCCATTCGATTTGATAGCTTCTTACGCGGATTCGCATTCTTGTATACCCCTTATATTTGTTCTAACACCGGGTGCCGATCCTATGGCAATTTTATTGAAATTCGCCGATGATCAAGGCTTTGGAACCAACAGGCTTTTTTCCTTGTCCCTTGGTCAGGGACAAGGTGTTATCGCTGCAGAACTCATAGACGAGGGTACGAAAAATGGTACTTGGGTCGTTTTACAAAATTGTCACCTTGCTAAAAGTTTTATGCCACATCTGGAAAAGGTGAACGATTCTACTAGTTGTCGCTTTATCTTCATATATATTTCTAAAGACGAATATAAAATGACCAAATAATTCTTTTAGATTTGCGAGAGTTTTACCACCGAAACGGTGCATCCAGATTTTCGATTATGGTTGACCAGCTATCCGGTCGATCATTTTCCAGTTAGTATACTTCAAGATGGAATTAAGATGACCAATGAACCTCCCAAGGGATTGCGTGCAAATATCATTAGATCTTACTTACAAGTAATACTTACCATGATATTATATTGTAAGTAATGCGACAATATTGTTTAGATTTAAAAATCTATTTTTCCGACGAAATACGTAGGATCCCATGTCCGACGAAGAATTTTTCGAATCTTCGAAGCAGAAGGAGAATCTGAAGAAACTTTTATTTTGTCTCTGCTTCTTCCATGCGATTGTTCAGGAACGAAGGAAATTCGGTCCGATCGGTTGGAACAATCAATATGAATTTAACGAGACCGATCTTAGAATCAGTGCTTTACAGTTGAAAATTTTCTTGGATCAATACGACGACGTTCAGTTCACTGCACTCAAATATTTGACAGGTTCGAAGCAATAATTATTACGACGAATTGTTTTTACGATACGAACAAAAGATGATTATTTTAAGGGGAATGTAATTACGGTGGACGAGTAACCGACGAATGGGATCGAAGAACGTTGATAACGATTTTAAAGAAATTCTATTGCGTGGAATCTATAACGATAGAAAATTATTCCTTTGACGAAACTGGTATTTATTATGTGCCGCAAGTCGATAAACACGAAGAATTTCTGGAATACGTTAGATCGTTTCCTATGACAACCGCTCCCAGCGTTTTTGGCATGAACGAGAATGCAGACATTATAAAGGATCAACAAGAAACGCATTTGATGTTTACGTCGCTCCTGACTACTCAGGTACATTCCAAAAACACAGCAAACAGTCGTTCAAGTTTTATCTTCATTTGCAATTCATTATAATTTTATTCTCCTTGATGTTGTTGCACAGGAACTGCAAGTGGTAAAGGTAAGTTACGTTTTATAAACGAAGTGAGATATAACATATACTAATCATACTTGTTTTCTTTGCGTGAATTAGATCAAAAAATTAAGGAGTAAGGTAAAACCAAGTATTAATGTTCGATGTGCAAACGACGAATGGATATTAATGTAATACACTTTTTATATATAGGATACAGCTGAAACTGAAATGGATACAGGAAAATCGCAAGACGATATTGTGTATGGTGTTGCCGAAGACATTTTGACAAAGTTGCCAAATGATTTTGACCTCGCTGTTGCATTGGAAAAATATCCTACCCTCTATGAAGAAAGTATGAACACGGTATTGGTGCAAGAAATGGGAAGATTCAACAAGCTCCTGCAAACGATTAGGGGCAGTCTCGTGAACGTTCAGAAAGCGATTAAAGGTATACGATGAATCAGTTTTCGGGCTTCAAAGACTTTTCATAGCATTGGAAAATTGACCTTAGGTCTCGTGATCATGAACCCGGACCTCGAAGAAGTATATACGTCGATAATGATAGGAAAGATATCGCAAATATGGATGAGAAATTCTTATCCGTCTTTGAAACCGTTAGGCAGTTATATTCTCGATTTCTTGAAAAGATTGGCTTTCCTCCAGGTGATCATTTGGATTCAATTTTGTATACACATAACTTACAACGATGCAAATTGTTTCTTTCATCCGATCAACAGACGTGGTACGACGAGGGTGTACCAGCGACATTCTGGATCTCTGGATTTTACTTTACCCAAGCTTTTCTTACCGGTGCTCGACAAAATTATGCGAGAAAGTACAAGATTCCGATAGATCTCTTAATATACGATTTCGAACCATTGCGAGAGACAACATTTCATGCACCACCCGAAGATGGAGTATACGTTTTTGGATTATTTCTCGACGGGGCCCGTTTCAATATGTCAACTATGCGATTAGACGAGTCCTTGCCAAAAATTTTATACGAAAGTGTACCATACGTAAGTGCTCTCTCGTTAATAGTTTAAGAATCTTATTCAAATTATAGATATCTTTTATCTTGTATTTTAGATATGGTTTATTCCAAAGAAGAAAGAAGAAATAAAGGAGAGAAATACTTACACTTGTCCAGTTTACAAGACAGCAGAAAGAAAGGGTGTACTTTCGACGACTGGACATTCGACGAACTTTGTAATCGCGGTATGGCTCCCGACGGAACTTTCATCCGAGCATTGGATTCTCAGAGGCGTCGCCATGTTGTGTCAATTGTCGCATTAACGGAAACGAGAAAGGGGATCACTAGGCTTCTATAATCTTCCTTCTCTCTCTCTCTCTCTCTCTCTTTCAATACGTGCAATACGCGCGCGCACGGCCATAGACCAAGAGAAAAAGAACAAAAAAGAAAGGATTGGAAGGCCTTGAAAGAAGCCTTCAATTTTGTTTACACTTCATTCATGCACAATCACGTAGACGTAACGTTGACCGGCTCTAACAACGATGAGAGAATTCACGCGTAAGAGTGTACCCGTAGTCGACGATATGGATTTTATCGGTAATTAAAAATAGCCTTTGCTGCTTCACACTTGACGTCCTTCGATCGAAACATCGAGATTTTATTTCTCCTTACATTTTCTCCGGATCTGGAACAATTACTTAACATTTTATATATATATATATATGTCCATTTATTTATTATAAGAAATGATATAAAATTTTCGTAAGAGTTTGCGTTAGGGGGATGATTGCAAGTACACGTAATACTTATCGGGAAAATATCGGGTAGGACTATTGGAAAATATTGGAGAAAATTCATATTTTTCGATACACGCGGCTAGCTTGCGATGAAAATATTGCAAAAGGTAATGCGTCTCTTTCTCTCTCTCTCTCTTTTTCTTTACATATGAAAGAGGATATTCGAGCTCTCGTTGCAACATCAAAGCCATCTTTCGAAGAAGGAGGCGAATCGAGCGCGCGAATCGAACGGCTTTCCATCGTATAAACTCAACATTTTCATGCAAGCTGCATCCAACTAAATCCAGCGGTGCACATTCGACGAATAAACTCGCCCATACGAGCTTAACTTATCCCCGATCTATGCTAGAACTCATCGTATTCCGCTTCACACAGTTAACATTCGGAACAAAACAGAGCTTTTGTTCGATCAGTCGACATCGTTCGACTTATAACTCGCGATTTATAACCCACGGTTAAAACCTACCATCGATATTGACTAAATATTTAACTCATTCCAATTCGCACAATTCTAACTTATTCTCGATGAACGAAGAGCGATGGACGTTCGACTGATTGATCAAAAGAAAGAAAGAAACAAAATCTCGATTCTATTTCATCCACCGACATTCGTTCGTCCTATTCGATTAGTTTCAACCTTTAGAACTATACTACTTCTTTCATTCTCCCCTATCGTCAATCTTTGTAGGACGATTGATCTACGCGATCACGAGAACTTTTCTCGTGAAAAATCTCTACCGTGATCGTTCGTCTTCTCTCGTGAACCAACCCATCGAAAGGATAGAAAATTTGCGAAGAAAACGGTGCGCCAAGAGTTTATCTTTACTCGAGAGAGAAGAGAAGAGAAGGGAAGAGAATAGAAGGAAGAAGAAGAAGAAGAAGAAGATTGTTTCGATATCGATTGGACATAGTTGAGCCAGATATTCTCAACTTTAAAATAACTAAAATTACACGTTTGACATCGGGGAATAGTACACTTAGCAATATAGCAGAGTGGTATTTAACAAAGAAATGAAAATTCATTTTGCGTCGAGTATCAGAAGACCTATCAAAATTCAAATCGATAGGAAAATATTTGAAGGACTACGGTGAAGATCTTTCGCGTTCGATTAATCGAAACGACGATCATCTTGGATGTGTTTTTTTTTTCTCAGGTAAAACGTGAATTCTTATGCAAATCGTTATCGTAAATATTGCAAGGGGATATCAGGAGGGTGAAGGCAGGTGCGGGAGAGATTTCGAAGGCGAGGCAACGTGTATACGTAGAACGTTCATGAGAAAGAGAGAGAGAGAGAGAGAGAGAGAGAGATAGAAGAGCCGCGGGCGTCGTGGTAGCATCGAGGTGGAGGAAAAGTGGGTGGCGGGTATACGTGTGTGCGTTACCTCTACTATACCTCGGTGGCGGCACCCTGTCTACCCGGACCGAGATCGCCGGAGGCTCGTTGCCTAGCGACCCCGTATTGATCTCTCCCCGTATCTCGGATTTTCCCCTTTCTCCATCTATCCCTCATACTCCAGAGCTTCCTCCCTCTTTCTCGTTCCCGTCTCGTTAATCTTCGTCCTTTCTCCTACGTCCCTTCTACAAAACGATATTCCATCATTCTTTCCTTTCGTCCCAAACCCACCCCCCTTCGGCTTCCTTCCACATGATTTTTTCTTTCCTTCTTTCGTCCTTCTCGATGAATTTTCCCATGGAATTTCAAGTACCCGGCTCGTTTATTAGGATAAACGAGTAGTCTCTGTAACGGTCAATTCGAATAGGTTCGTAGAAAACAACAAAATAAACCGATCAATGGCCTTTTTCTCTCTATAATTATTACGTAGGAGTACGAAATGACTGTCTACTTTAAGATAATTTGATAACTAAAAATATCTACGTGTCTAAAAAAGAGTATACGAAGCTTTCGCAGACCCTTCCATTCGTCAAGATTTTCTTCTTAACAATCTTGATTTATGGAACGTCTATTCATTCTTAATACCCTATTAGAATACGTCTATTCATGAACACACATTGATATAATTAGTCAACAAGCGAGTGAAATTTAAGATCGAGTGTCTTGGCAAAATTGGCATTGGAAGACGGTCTCTTATGTAAACGATGGGTTCCTTGTTCACCGATCGACTATATCGTGTCTCGATCAAGTTTCTCCAATATAGAGAAGCCGAGAAGAGCAGATAATTTGCAATCAGTACGGATCCTAAACGGGGCGTGTCAGCTTCTCGAATATATCGCTCGAATGAAAGTTAGTTTCTGATCCGGTGATGCAAAAGGTGAGAGAGAGAGAGAGAGATAGAGAGAGAGAGAGAGAGAGAGAGAGAGAGAGAGAGAGAGAAAGAGAGAGAGACTAGGAGAGAAAGGAAGAAATTAAAGGAGCAAGGGTACAGCCTCGAAAACTCACACCCAGAGACCTTTCCACCCTTCAGCCTTCTTCTTCTTCGGGCTACCTCGTTCGTGCACCTACCCAACCTCGGTTCCTCTTTCTTCTCTTTTCATCTCCTCGCCTCGCCTCTCTCATTTGCTCTTCTTATTGGCAAAGTGACCTTCATCTGAATTTCTTTGTCGCACCTACATTCACCCCTTTGAACCATCGCCAACGATGGACGAGAGGAGAAACGGCAGAAAATGAGTGGAAGGGATTAGAAACAACGAGCGCGGCATGCTTTTACTTTTTCTGCCTTATATTCGACCAAATTGTCTGTTTGCTTATGACAGGAGGATAACGTTCCGCTATTTCTTTCTCTTTCTACGATGTATTTTTATCAAAGGCTTCATTTTCTTTCGATTTCCGGCTTGTTAGGAGCATAATGATTTTACCTCGATGATGATGATGATGATGATGATGATGATGATGATGATGGTGATGATGATTTCATTTGACAGATTAAATTTTATTCATTGTTGATACGGATAAATGACTTTTTTCTAGCGAACGGTAGAACGTACATCGATCTTTTCGATAACAAGCAGAATAATGTTATATATTCGTTATATTTCAAATGTTTTTCTATTTTCATTATAAAATGATCCGCAACTTTTTGTCCGCATCAAGGAAAAGGAAAAAAATTCACGCAAAAACATAAGTTCATTCCTCTTTCTTACGTAATTCGAAATCTTTCTTTTGCTTTTGTATACGGACTTTATTATTTTATACGAGTACTTGCTTTTATGTAAAAGTAACCAAAAATATTTAACGAAAAAGACTAGATTTAGGACTCGAACTCTGTCTTAATAATTAGTCGAATGTACATTTTTTCTCAAGATATCTAAAAAATAGTAATGAAATTTCAATGAGATGAACATTAACGATTATTTCTTAATGAATATTATTGTATGGATTCATTTTGGAAGGGATGATTGATCGCTCGAGTAGTCGTTAATTATCAATAATAATCGTTTATTAATATAAGTTGATTATTCTTTACAATGCCACATTTCAATATCGAGATAGTGTATTCATTCATTAATTTTATTTCAAGCAAATTATTTTGATATGCAGCAATAATATCAATTAATACATACGTTTGTTAATCGAACACAAAAATCTATTATTATTATATTCGAAAAGACGAGACAATATTTTTCTATTAGAATCCTAAAGATTTTCTATAAAAAAGTGGTAACAATCAGGCACGAGATAAAACCTACGGAAGTACATTAGAGATAACGATTGTGGAAAAGCTCGAACGTGTAGTAGAATATAAAGGAAAAGATAATGGTTGAGCATCTTCAACGAATAATGGATGGAACTGCGCGAGATAAATTTAACGACGAAGAAGAAGAAGAAGAAGAGGAAGTGGAGGCTAGAAACGTCGACGAGCATGATCGTATAGAGTTGGGCTGTGGCTGGCCGAGGATGTATGCGACACATCAATTGACGTTGGTAGTGGTGATGTTGCTGGTGGTGGTACTGGTAATAGCAGCAACAGAGCCGCCGGTAGTAGTGGTAGTAGTAATAGTAATCGCAATTGTAGTAGTCATCGTAGTCGTAGTAGTAGTAGTAGTAGTAATAGTAGTAGTAGGAATATGCTTGGTCCAGGATGGATGCTGCGAGTAAGGGTGGGTTGCCAAGCAACGTCCGTCCAACCCTAAGCTCTCCCCACTTCTCTCATTTCGTGCTCGACGACTCGGTCGATACAACCGGCCGTTTTCGTCGTACACCCGGGAATTCCCCAATTTCCATTACGGGGGTTCGTACTTTAAGTCCGACCTCCATCCCCTTTTTTCTCTCTTCCATCCTACATTCGCGTCCGATGGGACACTTAAAACGATTGCGAGTTCGTCTCTCTCTTCTACCCATCTTTTCTTCGTCTCCCAGTCCTCTTTCTTCCTAATCTTCTGTTTCTTTTTTTTGTTTTTTTTTCCTTCTGGTAGTTCTCGTCGTTCTCCGATACAACCGATGACTCTGTCACCGATGAAGCAGCTCTAGCAGTTACTATCAAAGTGCCAGGAGAGATACGCATTATCCTTAAAACAAAATAATAGGAGAGACTGTTACTCTCTCTCGAGAGAGAAGAGATACAGAATGGAATCTCTTACGCCGTCAACTCGCTTTTTTTCTTTCATGAGAAAAACTGATACATAATATTCTCTTCAATCTTTTTTCTCTCTCCTTCGCGATACATATAAAACTCGATCGTTATCGAGTAGTTAATGCATTTTCATGTGATTGCTAAAAATACGCTAAACCGCGACAATACGTTCTTACCTGAGATTATGTTATAAGATAATTGGAAATTTTCTTTGTTACAATTTAAAATAGAATTGAATCAAGATAAACAACTATAACGATGCAGATATATATGATAATCCATAAGAAGGAAAAAGAAACGATTGAAGATATACGAAAAGTGTTCACTCACCTTTCCAATGTCTTTAATGTTTCCTGCATAATTTGTACATCGGTAAGTAATGAGAAGAGCGGATAGGAAGAACTGACCTCGCTTAACGGGAAAAAAGGAGGGAAAGGATATGGCAATGAATAGGCGAGAATTTTCGACGAGAACCTTGGAGTTTTGTTCGAAGTCACTAAGAGATCGAGAAGGCTTCCTCGAGGCTACACACCAACTGGACGGAGATATTGCTGAATTTGGTCCGCTCTTGGCATTCACCGCGTGCCTTATGAATTTTGAAAAGTTGGCACATGGAAGCCCGCAGTGAACGCAAGGAGCACAGACTCACAAATCCTCTCTCTTTCTATACGTTTATTTGTTCACTCGGCCTTCGATCATGCTGACGTCGAAGATGCACTCTTGTCTTAAACTTGTTCGAAGGTTCGCACAGAGAGACGTATTCCTAAAAAAGTACACTCGAAAAAAGAAACAAAAAAATACGTCAATACATCAATCCGATTAAATTGCAGACATTTCATCGCGAATAATTATCGAGACGTTTATTCGAGATATTTTTTCCTATTAGATAATAATTCTTGATGCCATTGCGATCTTAAATAACAACACGATTCACGTAGAAGAAGTGTTAGTGACTATGTTTATTCGTATCAACGGATTATTTTCAAAGTTAACACCTTCCTTGTTTTCACCATTCCCCGAAAATAACGATTAAAGAGGGACCCGATTCGAGATTAACCCAGCAGATATTTTATCGAATGTTCGCGTCAAGTTAAATGAAATTTAATCTCGAGTAACGTCAATGTTCACACAGAGAGTGACAGCGAACGCGCACTTTTTTTTTCTCTCCACTCTCGACACTCCGAACCGTCATATCAAAGTTCCGCACGACACATTGATTCTTTCCGGGTACGAGTGAATCGACAAATTTACGTTCGATGCGTGCGTGTGCGCGCGCGCGCCTGCGATTTCCGAGTAATAATACAAATAAAAGAGATAGGAGAAACGTGGTGCAAAGTAGACAAAAAGATGCTTGAAAAAAAATATCAAAAGCGAAAAAAAGTTAAAAAAACAGATAAAAGAGAAAAAAGGGAAACAAGAGAGAAAGAGAGAAGAGAGAAAGAGAGAAGAGAGAGAGAGAGAGAGAGAGAGAGAGAGAGAGAGAGAGAGAAACAGGGAAAGGAACGTTTTACGATGAGCGTCGCAATGTGAACTGAGCTTGATGAACGGTCGATCTATACTATGCAACGATATCGTACACGCTCACCCTTGTGGACCCATGATCAGGGGTGTTGCGATGACATTGGAGGGGATGGGGGTCGTCGGTCCCACCATAACTTATTGCTTATTTCGCGGAGGGTGCTCGACCCCGTGCTATCCTGGCCCGGGGGTTAGGGGTGATTCGAGGAAGGGTAGGAGGTAGCAGAGAGAGAGAGAGAGAGAGAGAAGGGTGGGAGCAGCTGACATTGGGGTTCTATTGTCTGTAGATATTCGCATAATCAAGAAACCCACACTCTCCAACAGTTTTCAGAGCATCTAAAAAAGGAACATATGGGATACCATAACTAATATAGACGGATACGTTTGACCGATAGATTTGAAGTTTGACGTACGCTTGTCTATGCTTTTCAATAGAATTTAATCGAAAGCAAATATTAGGAGGACCGTAAGTGAAATAATAAAAATAAAGTGATTCTATCGAAGTATCTCTTTCCCTTGTACGAATGAGAGATGCTCTTAAAACAAAGTGTTCCATCCGAAAAAGCTAATTCGTCTATCCCTCGTGGAAATAAGGAAAGAAAGAGAGAGAGGGAGAGTGAGTGGGAGGGAGAGCGAGGGAATCAGAAGGACGTTGTTGGTGGTGGCTTGATGATGTTGGTAGGGATGAGTAGAATGGATGGGTATCGCGACACAAAGGAACATTCCCTCGAAGGGCCGGAACTTCGTCTGCCCAGAACTGTGGGTCACGGTTACTTCTAGGAGGCGTTACGTCCATCGATTTAAACTCTCGTCTGTTCTACCCTTCACCCCATACTACTCTACCTCTAGCTTCAGCTCCAGCCCCAACCCCTCTTTTACTCCCTCCCCTCTTCCCGCTGCCGATCCCTCTGCCGATCCCGCTCCTGATCCCGCTCCCGGTTCCGTTCCACGCTCTCCCTTCCCCACTTTGACCGAACGTTCGATTCTCGTACAAACGGGAGATAGAAACAATTTTAATATTGAGTTATTTAAATACCCCTGAAATGGTATCGATATCGGCAATATCGGCGTCCCTCGAACTTTCCAAAAATTTCACGTTCCTCTACGTCATGCTATAAAAAACAAAATATATTTCATTCCCGAGAGGGCGAGAAAATTTATTATTCTTGTATTTTTATTATTAGAGAAATATGTTGACAAAACTGGACGTAATATTAAATTATTTACATGACGATAAAAAAACAAATAAATAATGAAATTGAATCGAATGCGATGATACGAGGGTTACTAAAAAAAAGAAAAGGAAGAGAAGAATCGATATTGATTTATTTTCGGAGATCGAGAATAATCCAAGAACATTTATTCAGAAATCTAAACGCCTCGTGTAAAATTAGATAGCAAAGATTTATATTGAAGAAAATGAAAAGAAGATGACGCGAGATCCGAGTATACGAAAGTTAAGATATTAATTTCATATCGAAGGATAGGTTCTAGGTGTTGTTGAAGAAATTAAGAGAAAGAGAGAGAAAGGAAGAGAGAAATAGAGAAAGATAGATAGATAGATAGATAGATAGATAGAGAGAGAGAGAGAGAGAGAGAGAGAGAGAGAGAGGGAAAGAGAAAAAAGTGAGGAAAAATTACCTCGCTCGTTTCACTTAAAGTCAAGAAGGTGTCGTAGTTGTGGTAACCGATCCTTACAAGACAACGAATTGAATGGATTAGCCCTTTCGCGTCCTGCTTGAAGATTCTCGTGACGTAATCGAGCACGTGTACTCCGTCATGTACCCTTCCCAGGTGGGGTCGAAAACGTCACGGATACGAACCCCCTCCCCTTGTTCCTCGGTCTCCTCTCTCCTCTCCTTACTCGAGGAAGACACGCCCTCTCCATCGATCCTGTTGAACCCTCCTTCATTCATGAGAACTCTGGTACCAGGGCGACGAACCGCATGGTTCTACCTGGTATCTGGAACAAACGGACGATTTTCCTTGAGAACGAGGCTAAACAGCAACAGCAACAACAGCAGCACCGGCCTTCGCGTTTGGTTGCTGTTTCCTTTATCGGATCTCTCAAAGTAATTTTCAAAGCAGATATTTCAATTTTCTCCCCTCTATAGCAAGTCAATATCTTATAATTAATAATATACTTTAAGTATAGATGATTATTATTATTCAATAATGTTGACTGTTCAATCGTTCGGTATTGTTTGCCTAGCCGTTCTAATTCGATTCTATTTTTTTGGGGTGTCTTTTAGCAATTATGAACGATCGGATATTGTTATGTGTGTAAAGTTGTAACGTTCGGCACACCGTTTATAAATAGGAACTCGCTCGAGAAACCCTCGCCCGAGCTCGTCAGCTGATCACATATTGACAGTTCGATAAGTTGCCTCTAATGCACCGTTCGTTCACTCGTCGAAACTGTTATTCGTACAAGTAGTCGCGTCTAGTTGGATTAAAAGGGCCAAACGTTTATTAAAGCGTATCGAAAATTTCTTAAATATTAGACAAATCAAATATTAATAAATAAAAGGGTAGAAAGGTAAGGAAAAGAACGTTAACGTATAAAGAAGTATCGTTGCATCTCGAAGGAGAACAACAATAAAGATCAATGATTCGGCTTAAGTTTACGTTCGAAAGTCAGTAGCTTCGTGACAGAAAATGATGAAAATGGTAATTAGGAAGGTAACGGCGACGCGAAGACTATGCGGCTTATTCATACTTCGTAGCCATGGCGATCCTGCACTACTGATAAAACAACAGTACACACCGTAATGTGCTTACGCGGAATAGGGGGAAAACACGTTGCTTACCGGGTGTCACGAAAATCGGGACACATCGTGCGACGGACAGAAGGGGTCAAAGCGACCCGTCAAACGGAGATCTTTCCTTCGAATCATTGAGCTTTACTACTCGACGAATGAACCAAGCCTTCGATGCGAACGAGTTGCGCTTCGAGTACAACCGGGTTCGGCATTTATTATTTCAAATAAATATGAATAAATAGAAAATCTTGTTTATAGATTGCGAAAAGTTCCGACAACTCGATGACATATGGTCGTTTCACGTACATCAATCGTTTTGCTAGCATCCCGTATCTGGCCATATGTTACCTTATCCTAGATTCGAACGAAAATCGTCGAGCTCGTCATTTCTATGATGATAACGGGGTCCGTGGAATCAAATTAAGGCGGTGCAAGATCGATTAAACGACTACAAGTAATATTATTACAGAGAAAAATTCAAATTTGAGTGGAAATTTACATTTGGTACACAAAACAATTCGCACGATCGTGACACTAATAATGTTAGTCGACAAAAAACACTATGTTTTGTGGGTATACCATCGCGTTCTCGTTTCCCGATCGACCGTCGCTTACGTTCTCGAGGGAAAACTAAATCTCAACGGATTCTGCAACGCAAACCGAACGATCTCGGTGAACGGATTTACCTTAAGAAAGATCCCCTCCGTTGAATCCTTCGATGATCTTCTTTATCTGTTGGCAGCCGATGAATTATCTTCTTTTTTCTCGATCACCTCTCTCGAGTAAGGTATAAATAAAGACTCGTAGGTGTAAGTAGGATAGAAAAAGAGCGAGGGATAAATTCAAGAGAAAGAGTGATAAAATATAAATCTTCGTCGCGAAACGTCTTCTCCAATTTAGTTTTCTCAATGTTCGACGAATCTTCTTGGAATTTGTATTTGTCCTTCGGTCCAACGATTGCGGCAACAGTCAGAGATAGATGATAAAATTCGAGAGATAGATAGACAGATAGATAGATAAATAAAAGGTTACGAAAGAGTGGGATAGATGGAGAGCGGAAGAATGGAAAGAACTTGGTGCGAGCACGAGAAGCAACGGAAGCAGAAGATGGTCCAGACTCGACGACGGCGACGACGACGACGACGGCGAGGACGAGGACGACGAGGACGAGGACGAGAACGAGAACGAGGATGAGGACGAGGTGGAAGAAGAAGAAGATGAAGAAGGGGGCGCAGCAGGATGCGCCGTTTTGCGTAGCGAGCGGTGTTGTTGGTTTGATGGTCGCGGGACCACTGCGCCCTCTCCGTCTTTGCCCACCTAGCCCTGCCCCTCGATATCAAACCCCGAGACCCCGCTCGGAGCTCGACTCTCCCTTCCTCGTCGCCCTTCCTCGTCGCCCTTCCTCGTCGCCCTTCCTCGTCTCGGTTCTCTTCTGCGCCGCTTTCTCTCTCCCACACGGATAAGAGATAGCTGCGCGCAAACCACCAGTGCGCTTTACCCCCACCGAAGTTTCACCCTCTCGCTGAATGCCGGCCAAAACGCTTCCCTGGTAGGGGAATCGCTCTTCCTACCCACCCCTGCCGCGCATTTTCCGCGACAGTTTGGAAATGGCGATGCTGTGCGATTGCTTTCCCCACAAGCGCAAGCGTCACCCAGAAAATCGAGCCCCCCCCCCCTACCCACGTCTATGTTTTCTCTCTCCCTAATAGTCCTCGTATCCCGAGCCACTTCGGGATGCCTCCCCTTCTTTTTCCTCCTCCTTTTCCTCCTTCTCCTCCTCCTCCTCCTCTCCTTTTTTTCTCTTTGTTTCGCTTCGTCTCCCTCTGTTTATAGTACGTTCGTCTTCGTCGGGTGAACGCGAACCTACAAATTTCCCTATCTTCGTTCAAGGGCGTGCAATTTCTCTCTCTCTCTCTCTCTCTCTCTCTCTCTTTCTCTTCAGCGAACAACTTTTGCGTTGAATATCCTCTCTTTCTCTTTCCAATGATTCCTCCTCCCCTTCCTTATCTATTATTTATATTATTTATAAAACTAGGATCCCTGGATAAAAAGACAATAGTAAAAATGTTTTGATTATTGTGAAAGTAATATTACCGCTCTCTCTCCCTCTCTCTTTTTATCTAAGCATCGTCGATGATTACTTTTTCTTCTGCTTCAAAAACTTTGGTCCAGTAGGATAAATATTTGCTTTTCCTCTATCTCTGTTTTCATTTTTCTTCAACCGTTGTCAAGCTTCGGCAGATATTCTACCCTTACTTCTTTCTATCTATTTATCTATCTCGCTTCAATCCTCGGGTTGCCCAGAAACGAGATTCCTCTCGCCATTCTGCTCGAGATCCTTCTCGTTCGTCTTTGAATTCTGGCCGCGTACTCGACGCTCCTCGGATACAAGTTTTCCGACGACGTGTATTTCATGATGGAAGAACGGAGACGTTCAATTTATGTTTCTTCGGCATATCTTCTTACGATGCCATTGTAATCTTCCTTGACTAACGGAAATAGCAATAAAAAAAGAAAGAAAAAGTAATAGACGATTGTTCTTGCTCGTTGAAAACTGTCGATTTGGCGCGATACAATTACGATGAGAATTCTTGACGTTTTAGGTTTTTGTAACGGGAAAAACATTTAACAACGCCAAATCTTTCGGGAGAACGTGTTATACCGGGTCGAATCACTGGAATCTATATAACGGATCGTATAAGTTTCGGTATACGAGACCATTATCCAAATTTGATACCTATACGCTATCTGTTGTACGTGGTTTGCCGGTAACAACGTAGGTACACTTTGTAATGCGTTCTTGCGGATATTTATCGGATATGGGAACATAAATTTTCACGCGAAATCAAATTTTGGCATAGTTGCATGGAGTATCGCTAAAGTTTGTCTCTTCGATATTGCCCTCAAATATCCGATACTTTCGCTTGCATCGATAAACCTTTGAAAAGGAATTTTTTGTTTCTCAAGGATGTCTTAAACAATCGGTGAATTGTTTGAAAAAATACGTTGTAAACTTGACGCTCGTTTACGGTAAGCCGAGCGTAAAGTTCGATTATAACTTTACGGAAGTGGGAAGCAGGAAGTAGGTAGTGTAAAAAATGGCAATGGAGCAAAAACACCGTACTTGAGATCCATGGGACAAGTTCTGGCTTGTTGAGTCTCCTCGGTGTTATAAATATGTATTAGAGGATTGAAGAACGTTTCCCTTCGTTTCTTGCACAAGAAGCAATTCGTACAAAGATTACGTTAAATGTCTCGCGAAAAGCATAAAAAGCTATGATATCAAAAAACGTGACGTGTCATCTATATATCGTAGATATTTACAGTACAATAGACGAAAATGATCTAAGGAGAAGCAGGTGGGTAGGATAAAATTGCGAGTTGGAGATCACTAAACATTAACTACGTAAGCAGAGCGAGCATCTAATAGCCACCTGCTGTTAGATGACCGGAATCCCTGTGGCTCCAGCAGAGAGAAGAGAGAGAGAGAAAGAGAGAGAGAGCCAACAGGATTCGTGTATCCTGGGGATAAAGACTTTGACGGTAAGACAACAAACGTATCCTTCGCATGTGACTAGTAGCAGCAGCAGCAGCTAAAGCTATTGGTGCTAGCTATCAAACAGGAAATTAATTGCACTCTACCACTCGAATATTCTCGCTCGTAGTTCACGCGACTGATCGTCAGATTCGATAAGTTTCAATGATTTGTTTTTTCCTATCTACGTAATGGAATCGAAAACGGCGTGGAAAAATAACATTTTTTTGATTTAACGAAAAATGGAAAAAGGCTCCTCGGGAAGGAGTGAGTGGCTCACCGATTCGCGACCGCTGGCAACGATCCAACCGAGCTGGGCCTAGCATCAAAGGGATTATTTTGTATGTTTAAATTAAATTGCCGGAAGCAAGGACTCCCTGTCGTGGTTGGCTTGGCAGAGGTGACGATTGCCATGTCGAAAAGGGAATTGGCTCCGAGGTTTTTTGCCCAATTCCGAACGATCGCAAAATTCTCCTTTTGTCTCGGAGTTTGTTTTTTTTTTTTTTTATTACCAAATGACTGATCGTTATCTAATACAATTTACCGTAACGAATCCACGAATTCGTTTTCCTTGTCCATCGTGATCGATCTAAACGAACCTCGTATCCGTAGGTAAATTTGAATGAAAGATAATCGAGGAATCTTTCCGAAGTAGGAAAACTGTTGATAGAAAGTACACATCGCGCGGGTCGATAGAATTCGGGCCATGGCCTCTTTGAAAGGCCTGGATCCCTGCGACGGAAATGGACTGGTCTCTCGTAGAGGTGGCTGCGTGCTACGAAAATGATGTAGAGGAAGAAACAAGGAGGAGTCTGTAGGGAAAGACGATGATAGCGAGTAGTAGTGTATCGGGGTAGAAGGGAACAACCCGAGGGCTGAGCTACGAGGAGGAAAGAACGAAGAAATAGTAGGAGGGAGATAAAAACTACGAGTCATCCGATAGAAAAGAGATCAGAGGGAAAAACCAAGAGAGAAACAATAAAATAGGGGGAAGAGAAGAATAGCAGGACGGTGAGTAGGGTGACGGAGTTAAGAAGGAAAAAAGAGAGCATCAGAATTGGAGGTGGTAAAAGGATGGAAGATATCAAGAGGGAGAGAAAGAAAAAATGAGAGTACGCGGGGGTGGAGAAGGAAGAAGAGAAGACTGGAGTATAGTAGGGAAGAGCACGAGCTAGTAAATAGAGGGATGAGAAGAGAAAGAGAAGCAGGAAAGGAAGGAAAGAGAGAAAGAGAAGGGGATGCTGGGGTCGCTAGGCAACCCCCATGAGCCGGGAGAGGTACACCCTTATTGCCTTTCCAATTTTGGTGGTTCCCATGCACCTATCCCCACCCATACCGCGAACGATATCGACTGTCAAGGCTGCATTTGGAACTCGACATTCGGACGAATCGATAAAATTCTAACCTGCGTGTTCATTGTACTTTTCAAAGCATCGACACAATGATGTTTTTGCCTGGCCGATGTTGGATGTCCGGCTGGAAAAGCTTTCGTTAAAAACTACATTTTATTCGTTAACGATAACTATTACCCCGTTCTTCCGATCGGACTAAATATTTTCTTCAAAAGGACAAAAATACGAATGATTTGTTTCGGTCAAAGTACATTGGCACGAGGGACCCGAGTGGGACCCAAAAGAGAAAACGAGCGTGGACGAGATCGTGGAATTTGTTCCGAGGGTGAAAATCCGTGGAGACTCTCCTGGCGTCACACCGTCTAGCACGGGACGGCGACCTCGTGATCGCTCGCAACAGAGGGGAAGGAAGATCAAATTTTGGATCAGCTGTAGGTTCCCTTTATCGAATCCCTACTTATCGTTTCGCTACGCCGCTGGCTCAAGAAAAATACTCGATTAAATGATTACGTTCGATCGTTCGCTATCGCAGCTGTTACTTTCTTTACCGCTTTAGGCCGATATTCTTTTAAAGGAATATATAAAAGGCTATTACTTTATAAACTTAATCGAATTTTACTCCTATTCTTGACACCGAATAGACTAACAATTTTCTTAGATTAAACCACGTTCCCCATTGTTCGATGTTATTTGCATCTTTTCTAATTGTCGCACTGAAAGAAAAAGAGAGGAGCTTTATTTGGAACAATGAAAAGTTATCTACTTTCTTTCCTTGCCAAGTTATATATACATAGGGAATAACGATAAGAAACATTCTCGATAATGAGCTTCCGAGAGGACGAGATCACAGAGAATGGACGTTCTTTGCCATCGGGTTTCATTCCATAGAAAAATCCCTGCTATTCCGTAGTTTAATTTGATTCTCAAAAACATCCTCGATCTCGGCGCGTTTCTCATTACTCGTTCTCTCTCTTTCTCTCTCTCTCTCTCTTTCTCTCGCAACTCGTTGGTGTCGAAAAGAAATTTACCAACACCGCTGTATAGTCTATAATGGAATAGCAGTCGTCTCGTTTTAGAGAACGCGAGGATTTAATTAAACGACGAAAATCAGAAAATAAGAAGATGGGCAAAAGAATAGGAAAAGGAGGATGCGAGAAATGGAAGATGCGCGAGGCTTCATAACGAGAACGCGAGAGAAGAAGGAAAAAGGAGAGAAGAGAAGAAAGCAAAAGGGAGAGATGGGTTCGGAGGGTGGTAGAGCCCTTTCGTTCGTTTCGCACCCATCCATCGATCGATAATGCGATCCGGCAAGGGTGCACCGAACGAATCGGAGAAATAAGGGCTGCTTCTCTAACCGGAGTCTGGGAGAGGGAGAGCAACTTTTCCCTCTCGCTCTCTCTCTGTGTTTTTCTCGGCTCCACCCTCACCTGTCGGCTAGCACGGGCTAGGAAGGTGGAGTATATGCGGCAACGGGCCATCCAGCGCCGGCACCAGCAGCAAGGTTACTCACTTTCCCCGTGCGTACTACTACCGATTCCTGCGTGAGTACTCGACACACAGGAGAGAGAGAGAGAGGGAGAGGATCCCTCTTAGGTGTATCTACGGGCCTGCCTCCTTCCCACCTACCCTTCCCACCTACCCTTCCTACCTACCCCCTATCTCTCTCGCGAGAGAAAGAGATATTACTATACCTACTATACTGTAGGAGAATAAGCGTAAGCGTAAGGGCGTGCAAGAAAGAGAGAGGGAGGGCTTTCTCGCGAAAAGCTTCCTCCATAGATACCACACCACCGTTGGAAGCACCGACTACTCCTCGGGAGAGGGGCCGCGAGGGGCCGCGGGGACTGTCGGCTACGGTGGTGGTAGCGATAACCATACACCAGGGCTTGCAGATCGATGGAGCAGTGACGTCACAGGGTGCGGGAAGCTGCGTTTCCATGGTGACCGCCAACGGACCCGGCCGCTCTCCCCTCTCCCTCTCTTTCTCTCTCTCTCTCTCTCCCCCTTTCTATGGACCGACCAACGGGCTTGAAATTTTATTAAATTTCATTTCTGCCCGCTACATCTCTTTCGTTTCTTTTCCTTTTCTCTCTCTCTCTCCCTCTCTTGATCGTGCTCGCTACCACCGACTCTTCTTTTTCTTTCCCCACGTCTCTTTGTCCTTTCGAGCTTCTCGTTCCACCTCTCTCTCTTTCTGTTTTCTCCATCTTTGTCCGTCCTTCTGTTGTTCCCTTTACACGATAAGCAGCCCTAGCTCGTTCGCTCGCTCGCTCTCGTATTCTCGCTTCTCTCCATCTCCCCGGTTTCTCGTCCCTTTCCATGGCGCTTTTACGCACGAGAAGAATGCACGTTCTCTGCTGTTACACCGAGCAAAAGGAGGAAAACAAGAATACGAGCGCGATTATAACGACCTAAAGATATACAGAATATATATACATACATATATTTGGCGTTAATTAGTAATTTTCTCTCTCTTTCTCTCTCTCTTTTTTTTCCAACGTCGCGTACAAGTTTTTTCGATTTTCACGAATATCCAAATCGTGTTTTCCCTTTCCTTACGACAACGATCGATCTCTCTAATGTTATAGGTCGCATCAGTTATGGACTCATATTATCGAGATACGTCATATCATTTGTATTATAACTAACGATGTTTTTACAATCAGAGAAACAATTTAAAAATTTATTCCTATTCTTTGACATGAAAATGCTCGAAAATGATTTCATTCGGATACGAATAGCGTGGGATAAATGACGTTAATAATAAAGCACATAATTAAATGAACAAAGAAAAAATGAGTTTTACGGTAGGAATCGTAGATTCAAGTTTCCGACATCCGTAACGATTCTGCTCTCGTTTTCTCGGAAAGTTAGACGATCGCTCTTGGTTCGTTCCCTTTTTTTCTTATCGGTCTTCTATCGGAACGGATTATCAGTTCTTTTAAAAAAAGATGCGCCCTACTCCCGAGGAGACTGGTTTTAAATTAAGAAGACCGTGTAATAGATCGATCATACTTTAAACTTTTCATGCACTTTTATCTTGCGCTTATGCTATATAACTTTACATTTCAATTTTTTCCTTCAAGATAAGATGGAGTTTGTAACATTCTCCTTCGAACGGAAATGTCTAAATCAACGAATAAGATTAGTACGGAAGAGAACGAAACGAAGAAATCGGGAAATTCGATATAACTCATCGGATACGATTTATATCGTCGATATAGAAATTTGGGAAGTAGCGCAAAATTAACGTGACTCTACGATTATCGAAAGAAACAATTAGATCAGTTAAGAATAACTATTGCAATATCAATTCCAAATTTATTCAAGACACATCTTTAAATATTAATAAACTTGATATTAAAACACGTTGGGTCATTGATTAATCGTATCCGGAATGATTCGAACGGTGACCCATCGAGGATGTTTGCAATAATTTTTGCGATCACTGTACCCAGAGTTCGTTTCATGGGTAGAACGTAGAAGGGAGTAGGACGAGAAGATCCAATGAAAGAGAGAGAGAGAGAGAGAAAGCAACTAGAATGAGAAAGGAAAGAGCATACACGCGTAGACTCGTATTAAAGTTAGAAAAAGTGAGGAAGAAACGTGGACGAAGAAAGAGAGAAAACGAGAGGGGTCTGTGGCTGGGCTTGGTGGAGGAATAAGGGGGGGAGAGAGAGAGAGAGAGAGAGAGAGAGAGTTGGCCGGTGAGGGGGTGTGTTTGGTCCGGGAACTCACGGGGATGCTGTATTGATCCGAGTGCACGAACGGAGCTAAAGTAAGCCGAGGCTGGTGGAGCGTTGCCTTGGCAACTCCGTCCCTCATCCCTCAGGACTTTCCAGCGGTCGGACCAACCCTTCGTACCGAAAACCACCCCCGAACCACCCTTCGCTCTCGCTCCACCTCTCGTTTCGTTATTCTCTCTCTTCCTTCCATCTTTCTCAACGCTTTATCAACGACTCCTCTCGTACGCAGACCGATCCGGAGGTGTTAAACGAACGCAGAAGATACGCACACCGTTAAAGAAAAGTCACACACGAGGAGTCTTGTTATATCCTTTTTCGAGAAATGCCCCCTTTCCAGGATCCTCCGTCGCGCAGTTCTTCTTTTGGTTTTACGGAAATAATCTAGTTTCCAAGAGGAACAAAGAAGGAGAGAGAAAACACGATAAGCCAACCCCACCTTGGTTCGTCTAACGCGAAGGCTAGCAGTCTCCACCTTCGCGCTTAGATACGCGAGGTTGCTCGTGGTTCTTCTCCTCCCACATGGGCCACCACGCCGCCGTCGTATCCCGTGTGTTACCTCGCAATTGGCTTCGAGTACCTCTCTCTCTCTTCTCTACCCTTAATCCAGCCCTTTTTTCTTTTCCTGCCTTCCTCGCGACTATCCAACCTCTTATTTTTCATATAATGACGAAAGTCTTATAAACGATCGTTGTTGTGTCGTGGAATTACCCGAACTTTCGAATTACGTCCTCTCCAGAGCTTCTTCTTACTCCTAATTCAAATGACCGATAACGAATATAGTTTCTTTGACTAGCCACTCCAATTGTAATCTAATTTTGTATCATTTTGGTTTGGCGTCAAAATAGAACGGGGAAATAAACGCTCGTCGACGACCCCTCGGATCGTCGTCTCCTACGCGACAGATGCAACGAACAATATGGCTCTCTGTTTAACGCGAGACTCCTCGTCGTCGTCGCCGTCGCCGTCGTCGTCGGTTTTCATTTCAGCATTATTATTTCGTCGAGCCGATCGAGTATAATGCACAACGGAATGCGTCAGCTGTCGATCTGTTCGTCGTCCTCGTTACAACTGTCTCCTCTTCTAGTCCTACATCGTTTTCCTGCAGATTGATATGTCATGTTACTGCAAGTACTTCCATATCCTGTTTCTCTTGTTTCCCAATATTAAATTTCTTTCCAAATATAATTAATTAAATCGTTTAACGGTTTCCTTTTCATCCAAGAATATTTAACGAAGAAAATATAACTATTTTATTTAGCCATTTTCTATTACTAGTAGTATATTTTTATCCGGCCGCAAAGTCTTTTATATTCTTTCATTTGTAATATAAGTATGAAGTAAGATACGATAGAAAATTTGTTGGAAAAAAATATAATCGATAGGGGTTGAGGGGAGGGGGGGGGGAGCGAGTATACTCTCTTTTGCGATTAAAAGGCGGGAAAACTGGATCGAATTTTTGTCCATCCATGTATCCGAGAGGTAAAGGCGACAGATGTTTCACGACCTTGAAAGTTACACGAACATACGACAGAGTTCGCCAGGTATTGGTACAGCTCAGCATCCCTCGACTTTGATTCTCCCTGCAGGAGAATCGAGGAACTAAAATGGGGTAGTTTTGGACGCAACCTCTGCGCAGGACGTTCCAAACAATAAAACGCGTGCGTGTTCGCGGAAACGGTATAGCGAAATGCTTATCGTTAAATAATTCCATTGAAAAGGATCTTAAAAGATCCAATGGATACTTTCGAAACAGTATAATGCTTAAAACGGATCAAACGATTCTCGTAGATGATAATATATAAATCAAATAGAAAGATAGAATGATATTTTTGTAAAAGGATTTAAGTGGAAATTGTCGCGTGTCCTTCGACGAAAATAAAATGGCAGTGATTTGCGGCGTTGATTACAGTATAGATGAGTGACATTATCTAAAAAAAAAAAAAAAAAAAAAAGGGTTGATACTCTGAAAGTATATATTTAAGAGCTATCATTCTTATATTTTATTTTGTAGAAAAGAAAGGAAAAATTGATATTGCGCTAAAATGGCATACTACACGCTCGTGCGGAAAAAAATGTTGCCGACTTTATTCTAGGATAAGAAAAGTGCAAGGATCCTGCGCGGAGAGGCGAAAAGAAAAATAGTCGGTAAGCGTTTAATAGTATTTCATCGATCACCTCTCATGTCCCGTGACAATAATACACAAGCTCGTCAATTTTCTAGATAAGATAATTCATTGTCAATTGATCGAATTCTCTTTGTGAGAGATGAGGTCGTACGACGGGGAGAGTAGTTCGACGGAGGACGACGACCGAAGAGAAAGTATACCATCCGAAGCGCATTTACAGCAAGGATCCTGGCAACGTTCCGCGTCTCACCCTACGTGGGCTTGGGAGCATCGTGCTGCTGTAAGTGCGTAACAATATATATATATATTTCTATGTGCATTCGTAGATATTATTTTGGTTCGATCCATTGAACAGCACCCATTGGCCCCACCGTCGGCAGCGTCCCTCGAATCTATGTACTCAACCCCGGGAGTATCTCATCCGAGTGTTTCCGGTCCACCAACGAGTTACTCGAGCAACGAACACCCAGCATCGGCAGCAGCGGCAGCAGCAGCGGCAGCTGCTGCACAGGTTGTTCCAGGACGACGAACTCCTTTGGGAGCCGTAGGTCTCGGTGGATTTTATTTTCAACAGCAACCGCAACCGCACGCTTCCTCGAGTGCACTGTCCGACGAAAATAGACCCGATCACGAGAGGTAAATTAATACAAATGATTTCATTATTTCTCTCTCTCTCTTTTACAAAAATTTATTCTACGATCATTTAATTTGTCATCATAGACCGGGAGCATCCAGGCTCAATTGTCCGCCAAAATCAAAGACCACGCGTCAAGGGAAAAGCGTCCGTTTGAATATAAATGCGAGGGAACGGAGAAGGATGCACGATTTGAACGACGCTCTGGACGAGCTTCGTTCGGTCATTCCTTATGCACATAGTCCGTCCGTAAGGAAACTTTCCAAAATTGCCACCCTACTCCTGGCCAAAAATTATATTTTGATGCAGGGTAATACTTTTCCAATCGATACAAATCACTAGTCGTCCTTATCGTATACATATAATTTAAAAAATGATTGTAAGACGAATTATTGTACATTACTTTTTGTTCTTAAACGAAGACGCAACACCAAACGATATGGAAAATTTTAGGAAACGCGCTAGAAGAATTGAGAAGAGTTATAGCCGTGTTACAATCGCCACACGCTCACACCACAGCTTTACCACCCACGCCTGTCTCTTACGATCTTCTTCAAGGATTCCCTGGAAAATTGTTTCAAGGCGTTCAGGAAATGCAAGGACTTCCTGCGGGTGATCCACAAGTTGTAACTGCAGGTGGCCCACCCACCGACGCTACCGTTGCCAGCGGAGAATCGAATTAATATTTTTTTAAACTTTCTCCTCGACTCTTTCATAGACACATATACATACTTACATATATACATAATACATGCGATCATTGATCAATCGGGACAGAATTATATATATATATATATATATTATAAATTAGGTTTCGTTTTGATATATCGAAATGATCTTTTGACTCGCGCGAACAAGTTGATCTCTTTTAGAATATATCCATTGAAAAAAGTAGCAATTATATAAATATATATATATATATATAGATATAAAATAATATAATGATAAGATTAC
The DNA here is from genome assembly GCF_001313835.1 of Polistes canadensis. Classification (NCBI taxonomy): domain Eukaryota; kingdom Metazoa; phylum Arthropoda; class Insecta; order Hymenoptera; family Vespidae; genus Polistes; species Polistes canadensis. The sequence continues at coordinate 276,503 of NW_014569554.1, forward strand.
GCGAACGAAAGTATTAGTCAATAAGTTTTATTCGTTAGACGAATTCTCTAACGTAAATAATATTTCACAGGAGAAAGATAGAAACAGAGAGAGAGAGAGAGAGAGAGAGAGAGAGAGAGAGAGAGAGAGAGAGAGAGAGAGAAAGGGAGAAGATCTATAATTCCTCTTGAATTTTGATCTAGGAGATGCGAGAATAATTTTTCAACGATGTTCGTTAAAAAATTGTTAAAGATTAATCGAGAGCACATCGAGGGTTGGATTATACTATCGTTGATAGCCTTAAGACGAAAGTTAGCGAAAGTATATTAAATAATTAAGAATAAGAAGTATTTTCTAGTCCATGAAAAAAATCTAATCGAGCAATAAGATGACGTGCGTGATTTTGTCTTTTTTTGTCAAGGGAGAGAAATCATGCAGGGCGATAAAAAAAAAGTTTCAAGTCCAGCCTGCAACACGATAGTCAATATAGGATGTGATATATGTCGAGGTATTCCAGTCCTAGAGTATATAAAGATATTAAATATTCATATACATACATATATATACATATAAATATAAATATAAAAATGCGTATAAATATATTTAATAATTCAAAGGAGCAGTCACACAGTTTACAGCTTATTTATATACGTAATATATTTACTAAGAGTCTCTATTACATATGTATTATATATTGTGCCAAAGGATGAATCTTTTTATTAATATCCTAAAACTAGCGAGCAATAATCGAAAAGAATTCTTGTCTGCGAATTTGTTATAGAAATCTTCATTAAACGACGTAATAAAGAATAAATAAAAATAGTTTTCTTTATATATGTTTTAAGAGATATCGCTAGCACAAAAAAGTTGGCACAGAACCTCCGGCTAAGCACCATATCGGTAATAGTAGTGCTCTATCTATATCTGCAGATATACCAACTTTACTTTCATTTTTTTTCAAAGTGCGCTTGCGCCTTGAATTTGTTGATGCGCTTGCGTATAACATATCTCCCACTCATGACGTCATCATTTCATAATTATTCAAAGTGTAATAATTAGTTGAAAATAATTATTACACTTTGAATAAAAAATATTTAATAAAATAAAATTGATAGGAGCCAGTCAAACAAAAAGTGAGCAATTATGGATTTTGAATGAACAATTAGGAGTACTTATTCATTTTTTTTGCTGTTGCGGTTTTATACCAACGTTTTTGTGGTGATATCGCTGGGCCTAAAATCCCTATCGGTAAAAAAGGATGTGAAAGGTAAATATCTACCTTATCCATAGGCACGGTACGACGATGAAGCCTAACGTAGTTTGATCATCGACTCGCGAGGAGCGTAATAGCAATTAGGAAATGATTGTGTCCTTCTCGAGCGATGAATAATCGTTGCACCTGGCAAAACGTGACCTTTTCGCAATGTTACAGTTAAATAGATTGGCGCGAATCGCAAGTAGAAACAGTTGAGTTCGAACTGTGAGCATAAGTTGATCGTCGATGCACGTAGATGAATTATTAAAGAAGTAAAAAAACAAGGAAGTTACATACGTTCAACGGTAATCCACGCCCACGTCTCGAGTTCTCCCTAAGAAGAAAACATTCCACGCTGAAGAATTTGTCAAGTGGTTGTCGCGGTTACGTTTCGAACGTTTCAAATATTTTACCACCAGAGGACACTGCGCTTCTTATCTGTTACCTGAATTTGTACCTGCGTTTTCGACCAATCGGACGTTCGACCCTGGGTCCTGCTGCCTTCCCCCTCCTCGACCTACTATACCAGTCCCCAAGCATAGAGCTACGTAGTTCAGAAATTCCTGCACCGCAAGCGCGAAACGATCATCCATTATAGCGTTCCTATTCTTCTTCTCGCGATATATACGTGTGGTAAAAAAGTGTTAATCTCTCTGGAAAACAAGGAAACATCGTGGAATCTTTCGATTGAAACAAGGTGGGTCAAATAGAACGTTAAACGTAGTTAACATAAGATGGATGGACAAAATGATGAGGCTAATAAGAGCTCGAGGTTTGATCGAGAAATCGGCTGGCTACTCGATTATGGTTGGTCAGATCGGTAGAGGTCGTTTGTTCGAAATGGCCTCGGTCGACCCCGAGGACTCTGTTCGTTCCTTGGCGACGCCAAGAAAGGATAATTTATTCGATTCGAAAATAACCAAGGCACCTACTCGCTGACGCGAATCTTATCTTATCGGGTTTTACTCATACGCCCTTCTTTCTCGAACAGTCTTTCCAATTTCTTATCTTATTGAAAGCAAAGGTGTCCTCTTTAGCTTGACTTTTTTTTTTTACTTCCTCCAAGATTAACGACCCTATCGAAGTCACGTCGTATCACGTGACATTTACGTGAATAATATCTTGTTGTTATAGATTTCTCCCTGGAACTACGATACTATTATAATACACGGCCAATCGATCATTATTTCGAAATAAAAAAAATCGAGTCGAGTTTGGGTTTTAGGCGAAAACACGAATAGTATTGACGCTGATGCGGCCAGTTCAACGCTACGCGGATAACAAGCTATTAATATATATTTGCGTCGACGATGGAATTTGTAGCGCGATTAAATTTATCTGTTTGTGTATGTGTATACGATTTTCGAAGGGGCCATTATTATTTTTTCCTTAGAGCCAATAGACATTCTCGATAAAGAATTCTTAAATATCTTAACGATCTAAATGCGACTTAAATGTGTTCTGTCGTTCACGATAGAATATGGAAATACCTAAGTAAGCGTTGCAACACTTCACATTTTTTTTTTATGCATTCTTAGCAATACTTTACGAAACTTTCCTACATATTTTCATGATCGTTTCCTCAAACTAATTTTCCTCTAGTCGCGATCAGATTACCGGGTATTGTGTCATGTTTCTCTCCTTCTAATCCTAAAAATCAACTTTCCGTCAATAAACATTCGCCAAATTATTGACTCCCCTTATAAATAATGAGACACTTTTCGAATTGCGAGTGTTGATTGTTATAGCTGCAATTACGTCTGACGAATGATCACGCGATAACTCGTGCATTGCTATACGGAAGAGTATGTACAACTATCGCGGATGATTGCAAATGAGCGTTTGAAAATGCACACAAGATAGAATGTAAAAGATTACGAGAGATACCTACCTGGAATCTTCCATTTCGTCTAACGTTCTTTACAATTTATGTATTTCTAGCTTGCACTGGAGCACGGGGAGTAACCGATTTTTCGATAACAAAAACTTGTGTATATAAATATGTATTTATCAAACATAAATATTAATATCTCTCTGGAGTAAATTTATCTTTGCTTCTTTTTTGCGATACGCGTCGTTATTGTCTTGACAATTTACATCGTGAGCTTAGTACTGAATTTTTCTCCATGGGTTAATTCGCGACGTTTTATCCTTATATTATTTATTCCATATTTCATTGAACAGACGTCTTAAAATAAATTCCTTGCCTTTAAATGGACAGTATAGCGTTGGTTATGCAATAGCAAGGTCAGTGTCCAGAGCGCGGTGATCTATTTTTAAGCGTGGAAAGCGCATTCAAAGCTCCTCCTGCGAGTCTACGCAACCAACGGGGTATGGAGATTGCGAAATCGGTCGAGCTCGCGAGAAATGACGGCCAAGGTGCCAACGTAAACATTCGCGTTGCACGTAGCATCCATCCGAGTTCAGGAGGATCCATATGTTCGTCTTTGTTGCATTCATAATAATAAACAAAAAATCTGTGTTAGAGATAAATAAAAATCTTGGCCGCATTTCAAACCGATCGAGCTACCTGCGATCATTTTTTTTCTCTAAAACGTCATTCTAACATCACTATATATAATGTTATGCACTACGGGTGTGGTGTATTGGTTTACGAGTTAAACTCGCAATCAATCAGACGGATGGCGCCAATCGTAGAATTCTCTTTCCTTGGGTGATCTTCCTTACCCGACTTTTTCAATTTTTATCGAAGATTAAAGACTAGAGGCACTATTCGGAGGTTTTTCGAATGAATAACTATTTATGATTTTTCAAATTGTAGACAATTTTGTTCTCGCGAAATTGAAACTTCTACCGGAGATCATCGAGCTCTCTCGGGTCTTGAACGTTTGCGAAGGAATGAATACAGAGTGGAAGAGCCGGTTCTTCCCGAGGTGAACATTGAATCTTGCATTCCGCTACTATCGTTCTATTGTTGGGTTCATTGTCGAGACTAGAAAAGACGTACGTATCTTAGAAATTAATGTGAGAGCGTAACACGTTGACCTGCCTTAAGATTCCATGCCTGGATTACGTTTTCTACGTAATATTTATTTATAAGAATTGCAATACGATCCACCTATTTCTATTCTGTTCACGTATTCGTCAACATTGTCGTTGTATAAATTGTCGTTAGAGAATATTACATAAATTGTACCAATCCTTTTACATCTCCGTTGTCGAACGAAGTCTTACGTAACGTTTATTTTATTTGCAATCACTGCATTTTATTATTTGTCGTCGTCATCATTTATCGTTAAAAATCTATCAATAAAAATATAACATTGTATTTACCGAAATAGAAAATAATTGCTAGGAGCTGGCTGCAAATGATAAGAACGTAGTCAAGAATGCTGACTATGTTCAGTTTTCAACGAATAGCAGACGTAATTTTATACACGATAGCACTTTAAACGAATAAGGGAATTAGCAAAGCGATCTACCGGGTGTCAAAGTCCATCGATGATTCTCTTTTCGCTCGTTACTCGGGAAGAAAAAGAACCGCTTAGATTGCGTTGGCGTCTGAGACAAAGCAAATATGTTCTTCTTGGAAGGTGGAACGAGAGATGCAAATATGTATGCGACGATAAGGAATAACAGAGGAGACGATAAAAATGATGTTTATGAAACGAAATGAGAGTGACGATGTAGTAACGAATAAGTAACTTTTATAATGGATTTTCAACACATATAGTAAGAATGATTACTTTTCACTCGTTATTTTGTCTTCTTCTTCTTCTTCTTCTTCTTTATCTTTTGTCAAATCGATTTTTGATGCTAAAAATAATCCAATTGAAAAAGTTGTCGACCTCTTGCCATTCCATTCGATCTTAGGTAACTTTCAATGGCTGAGAAACGGATAGCAAGGATCATCGACACGAAGGATTTTTCTGTAGAAGAAACAAATACGATTCGTTATACGAGACGTTAGTTAGGTTTCGTAAGTTTGCCTTAACCACGATAATATATCGGTCTCCAAGTAACTTCCAAGTAAGAGAACAGCCGGTTAATACGGCTTTATTTAGAGATTCAGAAATAATATGATTTTAAAAAGTACATAAGAGTATACGTACACTCCTCGTATGGTCACGAAAATGTTCCTACCCAAGATTTACGTGCATACTTTTGTACAGAAAAAAAAAGAAAAAAAAAAGAAAAGGGATAGAGAGAAAGGATGAACCCTGGTAGAAGAAGACCACCTGTGCTTTTGGATCACGCCGACACAGGAGGAGTAACTTTATCTGCTTGGAGGATTTTGAACTTCGTTTGAGAGATTTTGGAAGATCCGAACAAAGGATCCAGCTGTCTGCTCTCCTCGTTATTAGATGCCCTAAACTTGTTTTAATACCACCTCCCCTTCGACATTTCTTTTTCAGACCTGTTTTTTCTTTTCAGGACTTCTTAATATTATTTACCGACTTTATACCTTCTAATGCGTTGGTTCTACCATCGAGTTTTTCAAAGGAAGTATATTTATGAAATGTTTTCCAGAAAACATGTAAACTTATTTACCTCGATTTACGTTATTTTTATGATTAAAATGAAAATCACGATTGATAAAGGTAAACGATTGGAAGAAACTCGATCCGAGTGAATCTAAAGTCGAGCAATCCAATTTGATAAGGCGTGTACGTGATCATTGATATCGTGTTCGTTGGATTCGATATTATGTCGTCTCGTTGAACATTTCTTAAATCGTCGAAAAAATGCGAAAAGAGCTCCCGCAAAAACGGATGAAATTTCATTCGATACCACGATACGCTCGTCGTATATGCGTACCACCTGTAGAATTGATTCTTTTCTTTTTTTCTTTTCATCTTATACTTTTTACAACAATAAAATTAATAAACGGACGTCATATTGCTTAACGACCAGTGCGTGCATGACAGATACCATCTTATCGAAGACTTCTTTTGTATTATCAGTTGCTTATTATTATTATTATTTCTTTTTTCTTATATTTTTTTCTTTTTTTTCGTCAATAATTATCTTGTTGATACTTTTTCAAGAAACTCTAGTATTTTTTACGCAAAAAAATCTACTTTTATCTTATCTCTTCTAGCAAACGCAGTTTAAAGATCGAGCAATTTGTTTTGTTTTGAAAAAAATCAAAAATAAAGAAAGAAAGAGAAAAGAGAAGAAAAGGAGAAATATGAAAAGTTTAATGAACTTTGCTTCCTACGATCGTAGTTGTTAGTTAATATGAAATCGATCGTGCATTAAAAAGGAGGAAAAAAAAAAGAGGATAGCCTTCCTTTGTGGTAATTCGAAGCTTTATCCTTCGAGAGGTGCTTCTTCCCATAGTCTTATATTTTATTCTTTTTCTATTCCTTTCTCTTCTTACTAAAAATAAAATACAAAAGGGGAAAGAAGAAAATCCAAGATCCTACACTTCCTGCATAACATCTTGCATTCGCTCAAACCATGATAGGGATTAGCCTGTAAATCATGTTTTAAATCAAAGCGTTTCTATTTGAATGAGTTCATAAATTGTATGCATCATGAACCGTAAAATCATGATTTTGTATATTTCTGCTCACCAGGAAGTTATTATTATCGACATTTCTTATCGTAGATTCGCGATAACTTGGTGGGTGGCTTTTTCTCCGCACAACGAGCCCGAATTGTTCTTCCACGTACAAACGTATAATAATTGATACGTAATACTTTTATATATTTTATTGTTTGTTTTTTTCTTTTTAGCAGGGGATACGAACCAAGATGAAAATCTCAGCAGCTTCGCTGCTGACCATCGTCCTGTGCTTGTCCTTGTCCGCGACAAGGACTGGTGCAGCTTTGGAATCAAACTCGAATTTGCCCAATGAACTTCTTCGAGAGAATCATCCTACGTCGAGCGAATCGCCAGATAAGATTACAACGATCGTTCCAAATGTGGTCGACAAGAAAATCCTATTACCGAAATACGCGAAAGAATTTACAAATTTGAAGGATGTACTTCTTCAGGAGATTCATACCTTGGACGAGGATGAAAATGATCGTCAACTTAATGTCGTTCTCCAAAATGTTAGTATTTCGCGTAGAGAATAATATTCATTAGGAATATGCATTAAGTTTTATTCTTTTATATTTTGTAGGCTTCGGAAAAGTTAAAAAAGGGAACAACTACGATGATGAAAAAGTCACCTCAAATGTCGATTAAATTGTCGCCGTTCGGTTACATCGGAAAATTAAACGAGAAAATGAATAATACGGAAACTAAAGAAGTCGAAGATTTAGGATACGAGGCAAGTTACTATGGTCGGAAGCACGATAATGCTGCCAATAAGAACGAGGATATTAATAAAGCTGGAAATGCATTTGAATATGACGAATATAATATCGAGGATGATATTGACGATGAGGACGATGACGACGATGACGACGACGACGACGACGAGGACGGTGACAACGACGAGGACGTTGACAACGACGACGAAGAAAATGTTATGACTCAATGTCCCGATTATTGCAAATGCGTCGCACAATACGTCTCTGCATCAACCGCTACGTATGTTTCATATATTTTTAGTTTTTCTTTATCTATCGATAAGTAATCAGAAAGGCAAAATTAAAATAACGATATTGCTTTCTTTGCGTAAATACAGGTGCACAAAACTCGTGGAAGGACAAGTTTTTGCTCCTGGTACAGCCAGTTTACGAATCGAAAATGCCGGAGAGATTCGTCTTGGTCCTTACGCATTAAAATCCCGAGGACTGCAACAACTGGAGAATATAAAGATCACGGATACTCGTATCGTCGATCTCGATCGTACCGCATTCGACGGTACTTCCGTACTTTTCGCCATTAATCTGACGAGAAACGCGCTTCAAGAAATCCATCCTCAAACCTTCCAAAATAATTCGCAGCTGAATCACTTGACCATCTCCGGTAATCCCTTGAAACATGGTCAATACTTCAAAGGAGTGAAACATTATCTCTTTGACGCTCCTACCGTCACCGAGCTCGTATTTTCTAACAACGGTTTAACCAAATTGCCACGTACTGCATTTCAAAAGATGCAGAGCTTGGTCTATATCAATTTAAGTGGAAACAGATTTAAGGAAATCGAGAGGACTCTCTTTGATCCCTTGAACGCTTTGGTAGATTTGGATTTGTCCAATAACTTGTTGAACGAAATCCCGGCCGATCTTTTCGATAACAGCGATTTGGAGGTTCTTCGTGTCTCTGGTAATTTTTTCTCTACTAACATCATTCCCATTAGTAAATCATACTTTTCTTTTTATCCGAGAACGAACAATAAATGACATTGATTTTTGTCACGTTTTTCAGGAAACAATTTATCGACTTTGGCTGTTATAAAAGCTTCCGAATTGAGAACGTTGGATGCAGCTAGAAATAAGATTAAGGCTATAGGGAAAGATGACTTATCCAACGTGTCACTTTTGGAACAACTAATTGTTAGTTCGAATGGAATGAAGAGAATACATCAACACGCGTTCATGAATCTTGAACAATTGACTTATCTCGATGTTAGCAACAACAAGTTGACTTCTTGGACCGAACATCATCTCAGGAATAATCCGAGATTACAGATTCTGTTAATGAACAACAATCCGGAAATAAAAATCTTGCCTCTTTTCAAGACTACTGGTCTTGAATATGAAACGTACAGCATTTATCGTTTCGAATGCGCTTATTGCGGTTTGGAAGACTTGGACGTTCAAACTTTCAACGAGATGCCGGCTTTAAACAAATTGAATTTATCTTTCAATCGTCTTTCTATTTTACCTTCCGGGTTTTTGAAGTTCCTCACTTCTCTTCGGGAATTGGATATCTCTAATAACATGATAGAAACGTTAGAAGATAATATGTTCCACGGAGCTGTTACCTTGACCAAAATCAACCTTTCTGGCAATCCCTTGATGTCTTTGCAAGTTACTCCATTTTTGGCAACACCTTCGCTCACGAAACTCGACGTCAGCAAATGCGAATTGGAAAGAGTTTGGAGCGAAGCTAGAGTTCCTTTGAAGAGCCTCAGGTAATAAATCCGAGGACAAATTCTACTTGTATTCTATTTAAGAAATATCAAAGTTCCTGCTCAACTCGTTCAATTTTGATTTACGGATTATTAGATTCCTGTCGGTTCGTGCAAATTTACTGCGACGAATCACTTTGGAAGAACTCAATGCAATGCCGAAACTTTCAGCCTTGGATTGGTCACATAATCCCTTGGACTGCGACAAAGATTTTAACACAGCTATTCAGTGGTTGACGAATCATGGCATTACCCCTATGGAAACGCGCACGTAAGATGCCATTTCATTTCTATCGATTCGCCGAATCGATTTGTTTTTTTCTTTATTCAATTTGTTTAATTCTTTTGAGAAAGGCACAGTATTTACGGCGATAACATGGATTATTCTGACGCGGATGGCATCACGCAATGGAAAGATCTAGCAAAGAGTGTTTGCGATGGTGTCGAAGATGGACCACCATCTAGGAAGATACCCGGTCCAGTAAACCCAGAGATTAGCTCACAGGAACTACTCGGTGATGTAGAGAACACGAATACTCTTATAAGTGGAGATCGCGAAGATGACGAGGTACGTCGTACAAAATTGTTCTCTTTTTAAAGGGTATCAAAACAGTTAACGTATTAGTAAATTTAGAAAATTTGCATAAGTTTATATTTTGTCACGGATATTCTTTTTGTTCTTCAGGATATTTTAAAACCGTTCGATCATTTTACGCAATCGGACGATGACGTTGAAAGAGCATGGGAACAGAATCAATACACGGAATACGGAGATTACATCGTTGAGTCATCGAGTTATCGACCATGGTACAGCACTGCACTTTGGCCTATATTAACTATCATCGTGGTGACGTTAATACTTCTTTTGTTGATCGCTCATGTGGCCATCACCGTGGCGAAACGCCGTGGTCGCGGCCGTGGTCCGGTTATCAGACCACCCATGATTCTTCGTCAAAGTCTCGTAGATAATAAAAATTGTGGATTGGTTTACAAGCCACTTCAAGAAGAAATAGCAACTCCCCATATGCCTAAAAGGGGTAGCTTTTACTCGAGCAGTACTTTCCATTACGACAAGATCGTACCCGAGAGCGTTTAAATTTATTAATGTTTCTATTCAAATAAAAAAGGACTAATTTAAAGTTTAATCGATGAAAACGGGTGGAATAATACGAGCGATAAGACGAACATGAAAAAAAAAGAAATATGGGTGATATGTTTTTTTTTATAAATTTATAAGCGTTTTTATTAAGCACATAATAAGTATTCTTCTACCGATCAAATTAATTCCGTCGTTTATAGAAGAAAATAAAGATGAAAATAATATGGCGGTATAAAGAACGATTCGCGAATCCTCAGTGCCTTTTAAGCATTTGTGCTTTAAACATTTTTTTATTATCCAGTATGTACAATCGTAATTATAAAGAGAAATCGATCAATCCTGTAAAGGAAGGATTATTGAACGAACAGATGTATTTTTAGGAAACCGACAATATTTTGTCTTTCGATAAACTATCATGGTTATTATCGAATTATTCGATGGGAAAAATATAAGTACAAGAAATGTTTGGGAAGCGTTTGATGTTCATGATTAATTAATTATTATATATGTATATTTAATTAATAGCGCATACTAATTATTTTTAATGTACCCAGTTTATCGCATAAGAAAGAGAAAGAGAGAGAGAGAGAGAGAGAGAGAGAGAGAGAGAGAGAGAGAGAGAAAATTAATGCAAGCTCGAATCCGAAAAGCTGTAACAGTATATCTTTTTTTGAAGCTTGCAGTTTGTTAATCACTTTAACAAAAATTATTTGATACAAATCATAAGAGAGAACAGCTATCGTAGTACGATATTAAAACTAACATCTATTAGAACTAAATGAGTATACCTTAATGCGCGCTACCATATTCTGTAAATAATATATAACGTTTTAATAAAAATTGAAATAAATTAAAATCTATTCCCAAAAGAATTTTTCTCCTCGCGATTTTATTTTCTTCTAATTGAAATGTCAATAGAGTAATAAAATGTAATAAGATATCTCATTCCTATTATGTACTTAAAAATAAATAGCAATATGTAATAGGAAAGATCTCGGACGATAAGCAAACAAGGATGCTTACATGTCACGTTAGATGCGATGGAAACATGCATATAATAAAATATTAGTAAGCGTTTTATCGTGACTTTAAAAATCGTAACGAAAAAATGCATAGATCCGTTCTTGATACGTCCCTGTTATGAATAAAATTATGCGGGTCTAATCTTACGCAAGGCATATTACTGACAAGTGGAAGGCAATGAACAGAGAAAACAACCAACAGGTCGAACAGCAGTCGTTGGAAAGTCTTCTAAACTAACAGACACATACGGTGCGATACTTCGTTATTATAATTTGTTTTATTCCTCTCCTTTTTTTGCTTTTACTAAAAATTAACGCTCGAAGATACCAATTAATATTTATTCCGTCGTTTGTTCGTGACTTTTGAAAACATGCTTCCAAGAAGACGAGTCGTCGAGCTGCTTCAAGTTATTTCCTCGCAATCGTAAGTTACATTTGATTATTGATTTAAGAACTTGATACGATCTCTATCGCATTGCATTTACAAATGAAAGAATTTTGTGAAAGGTAATATGATTTAAAAAAAAAACAAATATTATTTCGACGTCGTCAGATGCAGATGTCCAGCGCATGGAAATCCAGGAGGAATTACGCCAATAATCGAACATGGAAAAACTCGTAGCACTACAGCCAATACGAATCCTTCAAAGGAATACGCGTTCGAGGTGAATTTAAATAATCTACAATTGTAATCATTGGTTTTTTTCATTGAGCCAATTTCTTCGCAACGAGCACAAATAACAAATCGATCGTGCCATGTAGAATTGTGCAACGAACGTTTTGATTTCGTAAAGAAGATTGATATAGCTCTAACAGTAAATAATTATGATAAATTTGTGATATCAAACTATGCAAACAAAATGAATGAGATAAGGCAAGAATCATTGACGTTTATCTTCATTTCAAATGATAGACTATAACATAATATTGATACTCTCTCATACAAAGTTTTTCTCAACGTTTCAAAGCGAACATCTATTAATGATTAACATTAACGTACGATCAAATAATCTTTTCCCTTTTTCTAATATTTAAATATTAATTTCAGATGGCGTGTTCGACCGTTCGTTATGGCATCGGAGTTACAAGAGAACTGGGTCAAGATATTCAGAATTTAGACGCAAAGAAAATATGTTTGATGACCGATTCGAATTTAGTCAATCTTCAACCGGTTAAAACTGCAATCGATAGTTTGACTAAATACGGGATTGAATTTGAAGTGTACGATAAGGTTCGGGTTGAGCCTACGGAAGGGAGTCTTCAAAATTCGATAGAATTTTCTAAGCGAGGAAAATTTGACGCTTTCGTTGCGGTATGCGGTATAATTTATAGTATTGTTCGTTGAAAAAATTCGATAAAAGGAATATTTATAATAATATTATTTTTATCGCATAGGTTGGAGGGGGGTCGGTAATGGACACGTGCAAAGCTGCTAATCTTTATAGCAGTGATCCTAATGCCGACTTTTTAGATTACGTTAATGCGCCGATAGGAAAAGGAAAACCAATTTTAGTCAGTTTAAAACCACTTATTGCAATACCAACGACAACGGGTACAGGCTCAGAGACCACCGGTGTGTCCATCTTCGATTATCGACCTCTCAAGGCCAAAACTGGAATTGCAAACAGGTGGTAGTTTAATATATATATACGAGTTTAATCTAACATTAATTATTACATTTATTTTTTATTTTGTTTTCTTCTAAATAGAGCTCTGAGACCTACCTTGGGTCTTATCGATCCAAAACATACGTTGAGTTTACCGCAAAAAGTTTGCGCTTATTCCGGCTTCGATGTACTTTGTCATGCTCTGGAATCGTTTACAGCAATACCGTATACGGAAAGAACACCTTGTCCACCGAATCCGATTCTACGACCAGCATATCAAGGTAGCAATCCTATTAGCGATGTATGGGCCAGATATGCTCTGCAAGTAATGCGCAAGTAAGAATTCAATTATTATTTTACCCTTCAAACTTTTTTATTTGTCTTCTTTATATATAATATTATTATTATTTCCTTCTATATTTGAGGTATTTCGAGAGAGCAGTATATAAAGAAGATGATCTCGAAGCTAGAAGTAACATGCATTTAGCTAGTACCATGGCTGGTGTTGGTTTTGGTAACGCTGGTGTCCACCTTTGTCATGGTCTTTCATATTCTATAAGCGGTAACGTTCGTAATTTTCAACCCGAAGTGAGTTCTATTAATTATTTGAATATATTAAAGTGAAGAAAATATATTAAAAAGAAGAGAATTATATATATATGAGTTTGTTATCAGGGATATACCAAAGATCATCCTATAATACCTCACGGTCTCTCAGTTGTTATCTCGGCACCAGCCGTTTTTTCTTTCACCGGAATTGCCTGTCCAGAAAGACATTTAGAAGCTGCTGAATTGTTAGGAACTGACGTTAAAGGTGCGAAACGAGCTGACGCTGGAGAAATTTTAGCAGACACCGTTAGAAAATATATGCGCGTAATGAAAGTGGAAAATGGTTTGACGGAACTTGGTTTCAAAAAAGAGGATATTAATACTTTGGTTAAAGGAACTTTACCACAGGTAAAAATAATTTTCTTCCTATTGATTTTTGTATCTGTCGATGATTCAAACAAGGAAATGAAAATACTTCGGAAGTGTTACGAGAGTATGAGTGATTTATTGGTCACCATACTTGCTTGGTTATTACATACATAACAATTTCGAAGATTATACATTCGTTAAATTGTTCACATCGCAAGTTATTTATTACAGAGCTGTATTGTATTTTCTTATTTTTATAAATTTGAAACAGTTGTATCTTTCTTTATAGCATCGGATAACAAAATTGGCGCCACGTGAACAATCGGAAGAGGATCTAGCGAAATTGTTTGAAAATTCATTTACAATTTATTAAACCAAGATGCTCTATCAATATTATATGCATCATACTTCTGTAATTTTTATACATGTTTATAAATTGTCACGAATAAAAAAGAAACTATCTTTGCAGACGATGGCAATAGCTGTTTCTTTATATGTGAATGTATATATATATGTTCGTTGTACGCTTAAATAGGATATAATTATAAAAATTAATTCTTATTATAATGCGACTACAATCGATATTTCCTTTTTAATATCGCTCATTGGAGAACTTTATAGTATTTAGAATAGTACAATTAAAAGTATTATTATAAATATTTATGATTAGAAAAACATTAGTATTACGGCGCCTTACTTGATAATAATCAAACGGATCGAAAAAAAGTGCCTCGATTTTCTTCGATCCGTTGATAGACATTTATTTTGAAAATTTTTTATCTCATACACACACACACACACAATATGATTTGTCTTTATAAAATTTATAAATAATTGCCGCGCAATTTTTCGACACCTAAGATAATTATGACTCATTACAAAGAATATATAATAATTTCTTGTAAAACTAAGAAGTCTAATAATTTTATATGCGAATAATGTAGAACGTGGCAAAAAAATTCAAGATCATGCGCGATTGACTGCGTAGAAATATTGCTCCATATAAGAAGCTCGTACGAATAATAAACGAACAATAATCGTGAGGGTCAATGGGTAGAGAAATTTAAAAAATAAGTACATTTTTATGAGTGTATCAGTCTTATAAGAATGCCGCAAACATTTTAAATTTCTTTACGCCATTGTTAAATTAAATTTATCAATATAAACTTTATTTATACCGTGCTGCAAGGGTATTGTTCGTTATTCGTACTTACGATGTATTTTTTCAATTAGCAAAACTAATTTCTCACTTGATCTACGAGCCGTGAACAATTTTCAAAGGACAATAGATCCGATGAAAATAGGTATTTTCGTCTACGTTATCCGATATATTATATTACAGCGTTACTTCTACACTTTCAAATTCGATTCTAATATTAATAGTAATGATAATAGTATTAATACTGACAATAATAATAATAAACATTGAGAACACGTATAAAATGCAAACATGGAGAGAGAGAGGAGACTTCGATCAACTTGCAAATAAAATTCGCAATACGATCACATCGATCACTGACGTTTCAAGCGTCTGATAATCCTTAAAAAGCAATCCGTTACGAGCGCAACGGATAAGGACGTCGAGACAGTCGAAACTTTAACAGTTGATCTTGTATATTTTTATAAAAAAATACCGCAACATTTAATCAATGCCAAACATTTAAATAAATAACAAGTAAGAGTAAACTCACAATTTAGCGGTTAACGCTTCCATCGCGCGCTTTCGTCCATTTTTATTCCACAAAACGTAAGGATGCTTACAACCGGAAACCATGCGCGCATTTAATTGAAACCACTGGTATTGCGTGGTAAAATTTTCATCCGTAAAATATTGAAAAAGATCGATTATTTGATAATGGTTGTCATCGACGTTGTCGAGACTTTTATTTTCTGAACAGTTCAAACATCGGATCCAATTGTTGAAAGAATAAAGAGTTGATACCTTATTAACGTGCCCGTGCAAAGATAAATTTGCCAATGGTGGAATAGTGCAAATTTTGATTGCCGAGTTGGAGAAGGCAAATTTATATTTTAATACCTTTAACAAATTTCTCATATTCTTGATCAAGTCGTACGAAGTATCACCGTTATAAATATCAACAGCTCCCAACATGATAACAATTTTATTAGAAATGCATTCCACCTTGTTCAATCTTTTGATGCAATCGATTATCGTTTGTCCCGATATGCACAAACCGCAATGAAGAGCCATATTTCCTGCTTGACGCCATACAGGTAGACCAAGATATCGTATGACCAGTTGTAGAAAAAAATCATCTCCTATAAGCTGATGACTGAGAATAATCGGTTCATAAATCGTTTTCTAGAAGAAAAAAAACACCAACAAATATATCTTAGATAATATTTCATTTTCATTTATCGAAAGAAAGAATATGTGTGTGGGATCATCGATACGAACCTCTTTTATTGTTTTACATGCTTCGATAACCACAATATTCTTGTATTCGTTATTACGTTTTGTAGAGAGCCAATATTTATTACAATTTCCATCCTCTATAATATATAAACTTTCATTATAAATGTTCAATTTTTGTTAATAATATCTTCATTCCAATGCGGAATATATTTTACCTGAATTAAACGAATACAAAGCAGTTAAATTCTGATTTCCGTTTATCGTAACATCCCGTCGTTTGTTATATATCGCATTATCGTTGAACCAAACTTTCTTTTTATCTTTATATTCTATTTTATTATTCGAGTTACCATTATTACGAGTAATATTATTGAAGTTTTTTGAATCAAACGGTATAAAACGTTTGTAATGCTTTGACTAGAAAAAAATAAAAGTACAGTGCATTTACGGTAGATTTGAAAAGATATCAAATATAGATATTTCGATTCAATTAATTGTAAAATAAAATATTCATTTACCTTATTGGCCTTGTAATTTTCTTTTTGTTTTTGAATTAAATCAACTATATGTCTAATTTTGGGATCATTTACTAGCAACGTTTCCACCCCATCGGCTCTTTTAATAGTCTTCAATCCGTCTACTTTGTCTAATAAATCTTGTAAACTAGAAAATCCTAATCTTATGTAAGGTATTGGTTCCCCGACTATCTTTTCAAATTCATCTGAAAGTAAAAATTTGTTAAGAACAAATAAAAGTGTCGACTTTGTAAGAGCTGATGATGTATGAGTAAAATGAAAATGGAATAAACTGTACTTACAATTTAAATATTTTATTGGTATGCCTCCTTTTTGAGAAATTATGCAAGACTTTATTAGTGCGATAGTTTCTTCCATATCGAAACATATTTTTAAAATATTAATATATTACATCGTGGTATCTTGCACTAAATTGAGCACAAGGGAGGAACTGTACTGTTCGACGATCGGATGAAGACTAAATCTCAAGCTCTACGAGAAACCTCATTAATTCTCTTAGGCGGTTAATACTTTCGTTCGAACTCGAACGTTCGATTCTTAGAATAGAAATTAGAATGTTTAGAAAAACTATCGCTCGTATCTCGTAAACATTTTTTTTTCACATATTGGGTAAAATTAAATTTAAATTATTGTATTTCACAATTTTGGTACTTCTCATTTAAGAGATATTCGAATATGGAAATAAATTTAATTTGAAATAAATTATCTCATTAATATCTCATTGTTTAGATCGTTTTTAAAAGCTTACGAAAAAATCTTACGGACAAATTTAGCAAAGAAAACACGTGCCGGATACTTTGATCTTTCTTTTTACATTTTTAACAATTTATAATTAGCTGAAAGACCCACACATGCGTTAACATGTGCAGAAAAGCTACAGTATGTTCTTTATCTACGTGATGCGTCGTCTTGCGTTCCAGACGATCTCAGAAATTCATCTTCTAAAATCAGTTTAAATCGTGAAAATAGAAGACACACGAGAACAAAAAAATAAACTTGAAAATATTATTATTAAAATTATTTCGTCCAATAAATCGATTCATCGAAATCTATTGTATATAAATTCGTACTATTTACTTTTCAATTATCTTTGCACACATTCGGAAAAGATTAATATTAATTAAAAATTACAAGTGTATTGAAAGAATAAGACATTCTTCGTTTACCGTAGTTCGAGCAATAAAATTATGGCTGTCGTTGGCATAAATGGATTTGGTAGAATAGGAAGAATGTGTTTGCGAGCCCTTTACGAGAAAAACGTTCAAGTATAATCACGAAATCGTTCGAATTCGTTTATAAGCTTTTTATAATTTTACAATTACATATAAAAAATTACAGGTGAATCTGATTAATGATCCTTATATTACGACCGATTATATGATATATCTTTTTAAATACGATTCTACTCATGGGATGTTCCCTCAACCTTTACTATGCGAAAATGGATTTATAATTTTAGATGGTTAGAAAGTAATCATATATTAAAATTATTTCAATTAAATTATAAATATTATATGTACGAAATATATAAATTTAGGCAAAAAAATAGCCACGTCACAAGAGAAAAATCCTTCGAAAATAAAATGGAAGGAAAACAATGTAACGTACGTGATAGAAGCTACAGGTATATTTACAACATTGGAGAAAGCTAGTGTAAGTAAATTATGGCAAAAAGTTGTTTAGAGTCATGACTGATACAATCTGAAATACGTACTACGATGAAATACTATAATTTACTATGGAGAAGCTAAATATATATTCATATTATATTTAATTGTTCTTATATCATTTCTTATTCGGAATAAATGTCGTGTCTAATTATAAATGATATTTTCTTAGCTACATATCGATGGTGGAGCAAACAAAGTGATAATTACATCACCTTCTATCGACGCACCTATGTACGTTTACGGAGTTAATCATAAATGTTACGATCCTAAAAAAGGAAATGTGGTTTCAGCAGCATCTTGTACGACTAATTGTGCAGCTCCCATCGTTAAAATTATGAATGATAATTTTGAAGTTTTAGAAGCTATGATATCCAGTGTACACGCTGTTACAGCTACGCAGAAAACTGTAGATGGACCGATAAATAAAGTGCTGGATCATTACGAAAATGATCTTTTCATTTTATTTTATTATAATAGAATAAATTTTTTATTTTTTAGAATATATAAACATTAATTATACTAAGCATATTATTTATTTTCAGTTATGGAGAGATGGAAGAGGAGCCTTACAAAATATCATACCAACGTCTACGGGAGCTGCTAAATCGTTAGCCAAAATTATTCCCTCTCTCAAAGATAAAATATCTGCGATAGCTTTTAGAGTACCAACAGCTAATGTTTCATTATGCGATATGACGTTTAGGTAACTCCGAAATTTACAAGAATACATCCTGTTAGATTTTGAAGATTCAAATACGTTTTCAGAATCAATAAGCCAACTACGTATGACGAGATAAAAGCAGTTATGCGAAAAGAGTCCGAAGGTGCATTGAAAGATGTACTAGGTTACACGGAAGACGATTGTGTTTCCTCCGACTTCAATCATACCATTTATTCCTGCGTATTCGACGCGAAGGCTGGCATTCCTCAAACGAGTACATTCATTAAAATAGTCGCTTGGTTTGTTTTATTTATCAAACATACATATAATTACTTTCATGTCAATTAAATATAATCTTAATTTCTTTTTTTGTTTTGTTTTAGGTACGATAACGAATATGGTTACGCGCATCGTATCGTTGATTTAATCGTCTACATGTACGACGTTGATTCCGGTAAAATTTCTCCACCCATAAAATCTATTTCCGAGGATGACGAATAATCGTACGAATCGTTATATCTTATTGTTATATATATATATTTGTTACGATGCGTTGTAAAGATATTATCGAAGAAAAAATTAGAAAAAATCCTTCCCTAATATGTATTTCGTTTGAATTCCGCGCTTTTATATCGAACGTCGATAGTTGGCTTGGCCGAAAATAGTCGAAGATAAACGAATAATTGCGAACCGGTGGAAGGACTTACGGCGCATTCGCCGGGAGCGTGGGGCGGCTTATATTACTGATTTTTGCCCTTCAAATGACACTGCTTCTGTGGTAATCGTAGTGCACGGATCTTGTTTTTCGAAGGTGAGTATATTTAAATATTACCAATTTTACCGCCACTTTCCATTTAAACGCCCTAATTCAGATCATTCGTTTTCAATTCACATTGCTTTTTTCTTTTTTTTCTCATATTTTTCCAACGATTCGATCGTACGATATTTTCTTCCTTTTTTTTTTTTAATCGCGAAAGAATTCATCTTACCGGCGTCCATTGTATGGAGGACGATCTCGTTTATGAAAGACGAATGGCGGATGATGGTCCATCCATTATTGCATCTTTTTGTATTTCCATAATACGTGAAATTGTGCACGTATACAACGCATCCGCTTACACGTAGACAAATCGCATATTTCCTTGAATGGTACGTGACGACGTTAGAAAGATGACGGTTACTAAGAAATAAAAATGACTTTTTCGATATAATCTACAAATATTCGATTAAATAAAAGAGCGAAATATCTCACTCGTGACGCATAGAATCTTCCAGAATAAAATTACTTTACTCTTGTAATCACAAATTCGTCATTTTAATTCAAGGTTTTTATCATATCTATCTGTATGATTTTTCTCTCTATTCGTTTTTTTAAAAATAGATTTTCTCTAGTGTTATAAAAGCATCTGCCCATTCTCAACGAAATATATAATACGTAGATATAAAAAGAAGAGATCAATATTTTCTCAAATCGTTTCAAAGCTTATCGGCACGAATGTCGTACGAATTGTCGAAATAACGAGAATCGTATTCGAGGTTATGTTTCAGGAATTTTTATATTCTGTCAATGTTAGTTTGACGTATGAAATAATCTGTTAATTTGGCATAAGAGATATCATTTAACGTCACCCATAGATTATAACGGAACTAATCGAGGTTACGTCAGCACTGAATGCTATTGTAACTACATATTGCATCTTGTTACTGTATTTGCGATTCATCGATTCGGTAACAAAATGCTATTTCCGACTTTTATCGATCCCTTAAAAAGGTCACATTCATCAGTCGTCAAGGGCATGCTCAAGGATTCGATAATTATTATTTAACCTTGCTCAACCTTCAAAACGTACCACCCACAATTTCATCTCTCGAAACTCTTATTGCAATCTTCGTTAATTTTATATTATCGATCATTCCTGATTAATTTTTCCTTTTTTTCTGACTTAACTTAAGCAAGAATGGCACAAAAATAATTGTGATATTATCTGATTTTGATTCGTTTCAAGAGATGCGTTCAAAAGTTAACTTCATTTTGTATAATATTACCCAACGATGTCTTATGATTAACGAATCATTTTTTTCTCGTGAATTTTACAGTATTTGCAAAGAAGACAATATGAGCAAAATTGGTATCAACGGATTTGGTCGTATTGGCCGTCTAGTTCTCAGGGCCTCCCTTGAACGCGGTGGTCAAGTACGTAAAATATTGTTAAAGAGTATTAAGGACCATTCAAAATTTTATACAAAAAAATATACTATTTTTTGTGACAGGTTGTCGCCATCAATGACCCCTTCATTGGTCTGGATTACATGGTATACATGTTCAAGTATGACTCCACTCACGGAAAATTCAAAGGCGAAGTCAAAATGGAAGATGGTTGCCTCGTTGTCAACGGCAACAAGATCGCTGTTTTCAGCGAACGCGATCCGAAAGCTATCCCATGGGCCAAGGCTGGTGCCGAATACGTAGTTGAGTCGACTGGTGTATTCACTACCATCGAAAAGGCCTCTGTACGTAAAACACATGTCTCCTTTTAAACATATATTCGATCGAAACTTTTGTTGTTATAATATTTATTTCTGTTGTTGCTCGAACAGGCTCACTTGGAGGGTGGTGCCAAAAAAGTCGTAATCTCCGCACCCTCTGCCGATGCACCAATGTTTGTCGTTGGCGTTAATCACGAATCTTACGATCCAAGCAACAAAGTCGTCTCCAATGCTTCTTGCACGACCAATTGCTTGGCTCCTCTCGCCAAAGTTATTCATGATAACTTTGAAATTGTAGAAGGTCTTATGACCACCGTCCACGCCATTACGGCAACCCAAAAAACGGTTGATGGACCTTCCGGAAAAGTATGCTTATCGTTTAATATATATAATATATTTTTTTTTATTTGAAGTATCTCTCTCAACGAGTATCGTTATTTTTTGTAGTTGTGGCGTGACGGACGTGGCGCTGCCCAAAACATCATCCCTGCAGCAACAGGTGCTGCCAAAGCTGTTGGTAAAGTAATTCCAGCCTTGAACGGAAAACTCACTGGTATGGCATTCCGTGTACCGGTACATAACGTCTCCGTGGTTGACTTGACCGTTCGCCTTGGCAAACCAGCCAGCTACGACGACATCAAGGCTAAAGTTAAGGAGGCCGCAGAAGGTCCTCTTAAGGGTATTCTTGGTTATACGGAGGACGACGTAGTCTCCACCGATTTTATTGGTGACACCCATTCGAGCATCTTCGATTCTAAAGCCGGAATTCCATTGAACAATAATTTCGTTAAACTGATCTCGTGGTACGACAACGAGTTTGGTTATTCCAGCCGCGTGATTGATCTCATCAAGTACATGCAGTCGAAAGACAACTAAACTCTTTTAGAGTTTTCATTGTCGTTTAAAACGTTCAATACTGATGTCGTTTCTCTCGTACGATCGCTTCTCTGCTGTTAATGAAAAACTCATACGGTAATTGTTATTAACGATCACAGTAGTTCTTCAGAGAGAAGTTTCAGAAACAACAGAAGTTATTTCGTCGATTTATGTAAGATGCTTCGTCTCGTCGCCCAGGCACAGTAGAACGATGAGATGATATTTAGGTGGTCATCATTTGTCGCGAATACAAGGTACAAATTAAAAATTGTAATAGAGCAGGCTCTAAATTTTATCTTATTGTTATTTAGAAATTAAAGGAGCCACCTTTCGATCGGGTTAACAGTTAGCAAATGACGTTATAAGATGACCATTAACTTACAATTAGAATTGTATCGCATTGGTATGATAAAAGCGCACGTAACATATCGTTCTTCAAATCCTCCTCCTTCCCCACCCCTTTTTCTCTCCATTTTACTGTGCATCCACGGGTATCACATGATTTGTGATTTTCTCCCTATATGTCATTAATAATTATTTTTCATTCTCGCATTGAAACGAATAAAAGATTGTTACGAAAGTGAAATATACGTTTTCTTTACTCTTTCTACAGACCTTTTAACTTCGAACATTATTAACTGACATCAAAATACGTCGACAATTAACATAAATAAATATTTAATCGAATTGAAGTTAACTCTTTACGTATAAATAGATTTTATTTATCGATTTTCTATGAGTTTATCTCTTGAGTAATTACATATAGGGTCTGAAAACATACATTTATACTTACTCAATAATGTTGCTTGCAAAACCATCTGTCAGTAAGAAATTTATTTCATCAAATTATATTTACAGACAAATTTATTCCCTATTTTTGCAATCAGAATAATCGAATCTAGGTGAGAACATAGTGGTGTATAGCCTTTTACAGAAATTAGTTTAAATCTACAAGCTTCGACGTCGACTAGAGTGAAGCAAAGAACATAAGATGCAATAAACGATTTAACGATACAATAATATCGAAAAGATCAAGGAAAATATCTCGCTTGGATCAGTGGGATAGTAAAATCTTGCATTATATGGCACAAATATAATAACGTTTCTTGTAACTTCATAAAGAATTATACAAGATTCATAGAGAACATCTTAATAGTTTCATTATTTTTTTTTTTGTATCAACAACAATAAAATGGATTATTTCATTTCACCACTTAATTTGCATTCTTCTAATAGACGACTTTTAAAGAATTAATAGAAAAATTAATATTCTCTCTGT
Organism: Polistes canadensis; assembly: GCF_001313835.1. Lineage (NCBI taxonomy): Eukaryota > Metazoa > Arthropoda > Insecta > Hymenoptera > Vespidae > Polistes > Polistes canadensis. The sequence continues at coordinate 300,266 of NW_014569554.1, forward strand.
GTATATTCCGATCACGGACATTTTGTTTTTTCTTTGCGATCGGGTCATTCTTTTATTATTCTGTTCCTGCAGATTTTCTTCCTTTTAAAGTTCTTCTCTCTCTTTCTCTCTCTTTCTTTCTCTTTCTCTCTCTCTCTCTCTCTCTCTCTTTCGCCTTTTTGCCTAATTCTGTCTAATGTCTAAAATACTTATATAATACAATAGCTATCACGAAGTAAAACACGATTTAGTAAGACTTTTTCTTAGTATCACGATACTAAGCTATATCTTTCATGCAGTGAAAAATTTGATTGTACAGCGATACGAAAATACAAGTTGACTTTCTTGTTAAAAATGATACGAACGTGATCATTAATAATCTTTGCGTAGGTTTCTTTGCACGTCGTCGAATTTTAACGATATTACAATTTTATTTCAATTTTTTCAGTCTAACATCAGCATAATTAAAATACACATAAATGAACGCACAGAAGTTTCTACGCGAAGACGACAATGATTACGTTTGTACGAATTTATCATACGTCTTTTTAATGAATAATCTAATTTTGCAGTGTACATTAATAATAAATGTAAAGCTTAAACTATTATTTTGTCTTTTAATAAATAATTTTTTGCTTGAAGGATATTCGTCCATAATATACAAATGTTTTGGAATCAAAATTTTTCCAATGCTACAATTTTAATGAGAGGTGGGGGTAATTATAAGCTACTAAATAGCTTCTTTTTTTACACCCACAATATAAAGAACGTATAATAATTTCCACAGGATTCTTTTGAAAAAAGAAAAAGACGCCTACCTAAAATATAATCAAGAACTTGGCGTCTTAGTTATCGATGCGTCAGCATTATAAAAGTATATATATTTTTGCACTGTAGGATCCTGTAATGACAGGAAGTAGTAACTCCGATTATTGTAGAAAAAGCGGAACACTACCGCAACATGATTTTTGTTCGAGCCTTTTATCTTTCATTCGCACAATTGACTTTGACAGATATACATATAAACTATACCGTCGAAAGAAGATCAATTCTAGACTAGGTACGACATATTAAATACATGAGTTTACATTGAAGAATGGAAAACGTTACTTCGAATGTATGTACGAGAAAATATAAATGGAAGGATCAGACCAAAAGCATGAGTTTCGCACGAAGATTTATACGTTCTTGTAGGGCGCTGGCTAATTCGCGCGTCAATTCTTCACAGACTAGTCGAAGTTCTGCATTCTTCTCTCGCAATTCTTGCAAAGTTAATTTCTTACCATCTTCTGGGTCATCTTTAGACGAATCTTCTTCCTCGAGCTCTCGTTCTAATGTAATTGATAATAATATAATTCAATATGTTCTCTCTCTGATTCTAATACAAATATTATTCATTTATTGATTTATTTCGACTTACTCGGACTGGGTTTCCTATAAATTTGAAATGCACCACAAACTCCTGTAAATTGTTGAGACTGGGAAATACTGTTCTCCATGGAAGGATTTTCAGGTAATTCATTCTTTGGAGAAAAATGAGAAAAATCAGCAACAAAACCTTGACTTTCGCTCAGGGTCTTCTGAGCCTCCCCTTCGCTTTTTTGGCCAACCAGTTTTCGAGGTGAAGTCTGTAGCAAATACGAACGATAAATTTTCTCAAATAATTAACTTCCTTAATTGCTTACCAGGACATCCGCATTAAAGTAATGGTGATAAATGTACAAAAAAAATTGTAGAACTTAAAGATGTTTATATATATCAAAAAGAAAAGATAGATTAATTTACATCAAAATAATAAAAAGAAAACTATTATAAATTTTAGATTAATTAAATCAAATGAAGACGTATAAGTTAACAGATAGAGGAACTTACGATTCCTGGTGAAATTCTTGGCGGTACGAGCGGAGGTGCTCCGAGGAAACTTTGACCATTTTTCCCTACAAGAACGTGCACACATTTTGAGCAGTGATAGATTTGCTTTCTCAGCTGCGAATGAAAAGTATCGCAGTATACTGGTAGCAACATGTACCTAGTTTGTTAAGATCAAGACTAGAACTTCGTGCGTGTGTTCTATAAGGCCTAGGAGGTGGTGGCGGTGGTGGTTCCTTCTTTGGAGTTACTATAACAGCATCTTCGGCAGATTGTGGTGGTTTTTTAACAAGCGGTCGCTGCACCAAAGATGCGGGAGAAGGTTGCAAATCGTCTTCACCTAATGTGGTACAACTGCTATTGCTACCATTGGCCCCAGAAGCCAGAATAGCTGCTTCAGGTGTTAAACGAAGAGCTACTGGATGTAAAATCTTAGGATCTCGTTCGACGGCAGATTTTTGAAAATCAAAATTAACCAATTGTAGTCCAGGACTCGTGAGAGAGGTAGTTGTACCAGTCGGCGAATCTACGAACTTGGTCCATTCCTTATTCTTATCTCTCATATTTACTGAATTAGGTGGACTGCTTTGGCACTTGGTCGTCGATGAAACTGGTGGTGGGGCGTTTGTAGTTTGCATTACTAATGGAATTGATAAGGACGGAGGTAAAACATCGGGAAGAGGTACATGATTTCTTCTGAGGACTACCAAATGCATAGCTACATAAAATTCTTGCAAACTTAGCGCCCCATCTCTGGTTACATCCGCTAGCTGCCAAATACGTCTCAGTTCAGCTACGGGAAGTCTAGATTTTTCAAAGAATGTTCGAGCTACTGGTCCAGCCAGAAGTCCTTCTGGATCAGACTGCAATTGCGCGAATTGAGCAGCATAATAATCGCGTTGTTCGTCGCTTATAATCCACACCTCTTCGGGAGGAAAGCCAGAACAATCTCCTTCTCCTTCGCCTTCATCGCTGCTGTGACGTTCAGAACTTTCCTCTTCCGTACCTAACAATTGTCTCTGCTCTTCGGACATAAGAAGACCCTCCCACCCCCCAGAAACGGCATCCAATATTGTATCTCCTCCCAATATTCCATCATTTCTTTCTTGAGTTACACTATTGGTTGGCGTTGGAGAATCCGTACTTCCACCGGTTTCTCGTGGAGATTCTGCTTCGCTCTCACTTTCTGTTGTGCTTTCAGGTACATGACATCTACTTTTGATACCTCTCGTCGAATCCGTACTCCTCCTACCCTCCTCGTCTCCAGAAGTTGGCCATGTAAATCTTGGCAGAGATATAATATCTAGAGCAGCCGTTACCATATCTCTACAAACATCCAGCCCGGCTTGATGAGCTGCCACCAGTTTAAGGACAGCATAGAACTGTTTTTTACCTATATGAGTTGTACCTTTGATTCCAATGCAGATGTCTAGTATCTGAATAGAATGAAGAAGAAAATAATAAATCAGATGAGAAAGCAATTAATATATGCAGATATACATTGAATTAAAATTCATAATTTATTAATCATAAATATATAATTATGCAGTATCAAGTACGGATAAACCTAACCTTCCATACTTATAATACAAAATATGAAAATATTTAAAAAGCTAAAGAATTATTGAAACGATCGTCGCGAGATAAGGAAATATAAAATTTGAAACGTAAATAGAATAAAAGGCTTACCTTCATCGTGACGTCTCGCGGCAAATTTGCAGAGCGTAAAAGCTCGGCTACTTTAACAACCGATACGCTGTCGCTGTCAGCGTTTTCGCAGCAATATATAAAAATATCGCCGTAATAACGATGTTCGGTAGCTGTCAGATGAAGGTTCGCCATCGTTATCGGATCCCAATCCATCTTGGCAGCGTTACACAAAACTCCTTCCTTGTTTCTCACCAGGGGCTGGAAACTCCTCCTGTTTTTTGAAGCCATTCAGTTAGTTCCACGGAAATAAACTTGTCTAGATGGTACTAGTGTCAATAGTGACAAGATGGCGCTGAATAATGACAAGAAATACTCTATATTTTTGTTCCCATATAGTAACGAACAATCCAAGAATTATTTTCAAATTTATATTACTACGAAATAATAATCGCGAAAAGTGTTTATTCTCTTTAAATAAATTTGACTCATAGTAAAAGTTTTATTTGTTCGAAAATATAATTAAAATCTATCGGTGTGTTTTCATGGGGAATTTTAGGGCTCGATAATGGATACACTTTTAAAAGTTATTCTTTTCAAAGAAGTATTTGAATATTTGTGATTTTCATATTTATTAAGAGAAAATATTTTGTCTGTTGTTCTGTAAACAAAATTGAAGACAAATAATTCAGCAATTGAGTTAATAAGGTACGTTTATTCGATATTAACTTTATTTACAAGTAGAAAGATTATGAAAAAATGTAATATATTGAAAGTAGCGATAAATGAAAAACGACATATAACGACATGTAATTCCTAATAAGAAAAATTGAAATTTTCATTTCTTTTCTTTCTTAGATTCTTCTCTCTTACATTCTTCTCTCTTACATTCTTCTTTCTTACTTTCTTCTTTCTTACTATCTTCTTTCTTACAATCTTCTTTCTTACATTCTTCCTTCTTACATTCTTCTTTTTTTGCATCCATTTTTTTTACTTCCACTTTCTTGGGCTCTTCCTTCTTGGATTCTTCCTTCTTGAGTTCTTCTTTCTTTGGTTCTTCCTTCTTGGATTCCTCCTTCTTGGATACCTCCTTCTCTTCTTTCTTTTCTACTTGTTTCTCTAGAATAGCCGGCTTACCAGTTTGTTCAATCTTTATCGTACGCTCATTCTTTTCTTTAATTATTTGGGCCTTTCTAGGTGCGATAATACTGAGAACACCGTCCGACGATAAACTAGATGATACCTGATCAATATCGCATTGTTCAGGAATCATATATTTTCTAGTAAACTGTCTCGAAATCCAACCGTGTTCGTCCTTTTGCTCTTCATGTTTGGCTTCAACGATGACATATTTGTCGGTGATCTTGACGTTTATTTCATCTGGTTTGAACTGTTTTACATCCAAAACCACTTGGAACTTATCTTTATCGGCCTTAACCGTTGACGTACCATCGTCGACGTTTTTTCCTCTACGCAATAATTCGGCCCACGGTCTATAGTACAATAAAGGTTTCATCATTCTTCTCTCTAGGTTTGGCATCCGCAAAAATTCTTCCTGAACCATTGGATCCAGCAGTTCATTGGGATGAAGTCCGAGTCCGAAATTTTGATCGAAAAGACGATGAGGACGTTCCAAATCTTCCCACCAATTGGAAAAAATTAATGGTATCAGAGACATTCTGCCTTCTTGATTAATTTATCAAATTTCAATGGATCGATTAACTTTCAAATGAATTTCTTTCTGTTGTCACACTTTCTTTATTACTTTCGAGCGACTGTTAGTAACTGCCTGGCTGCGCTGTTATTTCCACTTCATTTATACGGTGAGCCGCCGGCCGTCCAAACGGCAACGTATTCTATGTATTCAACACGTCGGATTTCTTCTCTCGAGGGGGGTGAAGGAAATGAGCTAACGAGAATCTTCCAATCGAATATTCTTCAAAGACGCACTTTGTATTATTTTTTTCTTTAACATTTCTCTTTTTCTTTTTCTTCCATATTGCAGCAGCAATCATAAGACGCTGCTCGTCGATAAGTTGCAAGACTTCAAATTGAAAATTATCATAATAAATAAGAATTTAAATCAAAATGGTATCATGTTTCTTGTCTTGTTTATATCTGGTATCATCATTTCAAATTTCAATATATCGTTATTCATTTCAAAGGCTACGTTGTTTTCTTTGTATTAAATATCCGTTTACGAATGAGATAATTAAAGAATAAAAATGTAATTTATTGTAGATTTATACCGAATGTGGATAAGTTTAGCATAGGAGTAAGAAAATGGTAAAGGATTCGTATGTACTTTTGGTACGGTATGCGTCGCTATCAATTGCGACCGTTCTATTTTGGTCGTACTCGACAAAATCGATCTTTCTCGATGCTTCTAAGCGTGCATATAGCATGTAACTAACTTTAAGTTGATTCTTCGTGTTGGGTCGCTAACTAACCGTAAGCGCATTTAACGTTACAGGTCGAGAAGTTTCTATTTCGCGAACTATTTGAACTCTCCTCTTTATAATTAAAACCGAAACCCACAAGGAAGAAAATTGAGTAGAGGATTTTCGAAATGAAACGTTTGTATTTTTGTACAAAGATGAAGGCATTAGATCGCTATAAATATGCTTCCATATACATATATGAGCCGTTTATTTTGAAAGTGGCATAAGTCACTTTTTCAAAAAACCGAGTTAATGGCAATACTAATTACAACTGAACGGTATCTTTTCATTTTCAATAAAAAAAAAAAAAAAAAGTGGCTTATACCACTTTCAAAATAAACGGCTCATATATATATATATATATATATATATATATATTATATCGTATAAGCTATAAGTAAATAGACGGAATTTTACTTATATAGAAAAATGAGATGTTATTTCGACTGTTATACATACATATATTACGTAAATACATCGAAATACGAGGTGAGATAAAAGTTGCTTTCTCAATTCGCTAACAAGCTATTTCAAATTAAACGATTAATCGATATTCATATTTATGTAATTATTTTAACCAGCGCAACCAGCGCAGTGATGACTTGGTAAAATTTTCCTGTAATATAAGTAGAGTACATTATAGTATTAAAATAATTGTTAATTAATCGAAAAAAATGAGTATTGTTGATTAAAAGCACTGAGTATATGTTCGGAGCACCGTCTCCCTCGAAATTCACCGTTGAGCTGGGTCATTGTCATCTGTTAAAGTTTTTTTGTTAAATGTTGTTTATATGACTTTCCGAAAGTTGCGCATGTGTATAAAGGGAATACTATTTGTAATAAATAGGATTTCCTTTTTCGAAAAGTCATATAAACAACATTTAATAAAAGTAATTTCATAGAAAACAACGTGCCAGTCTGAAGGTGTATTTCAAAGAGGACGGTACATAGATCATATTTTCCGAGCTTTTAGATAACAATAGACACATTTCTATCGATTAATTAACAATTAATTAAGGTATAGAGAATACAGTCTTGTTTTCTACTAATACTTATAATTATTTATACATATATACATTGTTTTAAATATTATATATCTTTTATCGTACTTTGAATATTAATTAATTTCAATATTATGTTTCATTAGATGAAAATTTTACCCTCAAAGTCATCATTGCACAGGAACGTTAAAATAATTACATAAAAATGAATACAGTATTCTTTGATAGTATTATACCTACTATTGCCCACTGATGGTGTTAGTAGTAACTACGATGAATCTGGTTAGATAAAAAAGGAAACTTGTGAGATTCTATGTACTTCTGTATTCTTTGGTATTACCGACTGGTAATATATTTGATAGAAACGGGTAAAGAGCGGTAAACAGTTTCCAAGATAAACCGCAGTTAAATTTATGTGTTTTACTTATAATAATAATCATTATTATATATTTAACGTTTATGAGATGAAAATTATATTATAAATTATATATTGCACTTTTTCCTATGTTCATTTATTATTTTTATTAGTTTTCTATGTATCATAACTCATTTTTTTTATAAACATTCACAATGAATGTATTAATGGAAAGAGATGATAATTTTTTTGAAATAAATTTTTTGGATGCACAAAAAGTAATTGCAAATTTAAAAGATCTATTAAAAATGATGTAATACTAATAATAATAGGACTTAAACATTAACGGAGGAGCAACGTTAAAAGACTGTTATTCATTTTCAAAAAGTCATTTATCTTTTAAGCCTAACAAAGAAAAAAAAAGACATCGATTATGCGAAGCGCAATAAATAAGATCATCTCGCCTCAAGCCAGTGATTTATCGAGCATCGATTTAGAACTATAACTATATTCAAAACCTTGTTCTCTCCTGAGCATTTGCATAATGAGGTTGATGCGCTCAAGGTATACATATACTAAACTGTTTAAATTTAATTTAAAAAAGTCACGGATGGAAAAGTCAGACGATCATTCCGAATTACGAAATAATCAAATTTGTTCATTCTATCAGAGAATACATTATTTTTATGATTCATATTTCAATTGGAAATATAAATAATAACAATATTAACAAATAATTCCTATCTTGTTAATTTCGTCGATTTCATCTATCAAATTAATTTCGTTGAATATTCGGAATAAAAATGATCTCAATGTAAATATTTTAATCGTAGACAAAAAATATGATAGAAACTATAGATCGTAATATAAATGATGATTCATCTTATATAAAATCATTTAAGATAGATATATATCTTTGTTCGGAAGACAATGAGGCAAACCAATGTGATGGTATCGATATCGAAATAGAAGATCGAGTGTTTGATTCTTCCATCCTTTATGTATTTCGTAAGAATTGGATGCAGGTTGGTGCATAATAAGTAATACTAATGCAACATTCGTAAAAGACGAGGTTCATAGAATCAAGGCGAAGAAATAACGCGAAGAACGCGTTGCTGAACGTGCGAATATACTTTAGCAAGTAATCAATGTTAGGCGAACCAGCAAGCAAGCAAGCCAGCCAGCCAGCTAGCAAGTTAGCAAGCCAGCAAGCAAACAGGCAGGTAGCGTGAAACGAGCCGCTATAATTAATGTACGTCAATCCCGGAACGCTTTTGCAAGAGTAAATGCCACCGATATATGTATATTTAATGTGCGATACATATAAAACGTTGTACACTCCCCCGCGATCGAAGGCCAACCGCTATCACTTTGGTCCTAAAGTCCCGCTATTATTTTCTTTCCTTATTTCCACGACTATCTTTCTCTATCTCTCTCTCTCTCTCTCTCTCTCTCTCTCTCTCTTTAGAATATTTTATCTTGATTTATTATTTTACCTCCCCTCTCTCCCAACTTTATCAACGAGATTATTTTCTTCTTACGGAAATACGTTTACATAACTTTGTTATAATATTTTTTATATCAAATTATTATACGAGATTGAATTAATTTTTTTTTTTTACATCTACAACGAATTGTAGATAACAATTATTAATAACAATTATTTCGGATTTTTGATTGTTTTTTTTAAGTACACAATAGAGTTATAATTTCAAGGTAATTCGATAATACAGTAGGGTAACTAAAGTGAAATGCCAAGTTGTATGAAGAGAGCGCGTTTGTTCTTATCGTCATAGCAAACCTCGGTTTCTGCTACGAAATGTCACCTACTAGCACACTCGTGCCCTTTTCTTCTCTCTCTCTCTTTTTCTCTCTATTTTTTTTTCTTCCTATATACGCCGTCACGCACTCTAATTCGCTTTCCTTTAATCAAACCAATCTTCACATAATCATTTTCTTAACAGTGCTTATAAATTTGCTCGAATTTATGCTAACGTTCTAGATTACGTTTAATTAAATGTACATTTATAATTATGTATTTTTGTAATTTCATGATCGTAATAAATGAGAAACATATATTATTGATAAAGTTTTTTTTATGGAGATTTCTTTAAGCGATATTAATATTTAAAATTATAGGCTAATTTATAAAACACGATAATAAATTTTTCTATAATTTTTAACTACGATAAAAGTGATGGTTAACAAGCATATAATATTATTTATTCATATGTATATAAATCATATGTAGTTGATAAAAAAAAAAAAAAGAATTGTGTACACGACTTTTGATATATAATAATTAGTTTAATAAAATAATATATAGAAATAATCGATCAAATAATGAAATTAACCAGACTCATCGACGATAAATTAATGACTCATCGATGTGAAATATATGCGAATTCGCGTGTAGTAAAAAATCCTATTCGCTTATTGGTCCACACACACACACACATACAGTAACGCGTGATCGTCAAAGGGTTGGACGTAATTTATTAGAAAGCGGGCGTGGTCCTTGTCTAAGCTAACTTGTCAAACGTTTGACAAAAGAATAAGAACATTTTAGTTAGAGCAAAAAAATAAAAAAGAATCACGAGAGAGAAAAATAAAGAAGAGAATTATTACAAGAGAGTATTTTATGAGAGGATTAGAAAAAGAAAAAAGAAAAAAAAAAAGACAATATAATAGAAAAGGAAGTGATCTCGTTCGTTTCTATTTATATTTTGGCAGGACCTTCGTACGTGTTATCGCGTAAGATCCAATTAAGAAAGCGAAGGACACCGTTCCGATCCGTAAACTGTGTTTCCTAGCGAGAGATTGTTTTTTTTTTTTTCGTCACGCTTGTCAAAACGTAATAAATCGAGTGCAACGTTGTTTTATTAGATTTTCTAAATAAATAAAATGCATATTAGAAAAGTACATATTTTGTTTTTTTTATTTCTCTCTAAAGTAATTCAATTACCGAACAAATAGTTTCACGCGTACGTAGTCATTTTAATGTAAATCATTATTCGCACGCGAAAGATAGATCCACCGGACGATTATTATCTTGTTCGTGGTAAAAAAAAAAGAAGAAAAAAGAAACAAAAAAAATAGGCGGAGCTGTTGCGTCAGTGTCGTTGGCACTTTACGAGCTATGATCGATATCGGGAATGTTATTCGGAACGCGTGGGCGTTGGTCCTGTGTCTCGTCACCTTCAAATTCCATCCTACGATTCGAAAAGATCAAGAAAAATCATCGATGAAATATGATTCTCTCTTCTTCTAATGGTATCCGATGCAAGTGCTTGAATTTTGTCCCTTTTTTTTGTCTTTCCTTTGTCGAAAACAAATCTATCCTTCCCTATCAATGATATTTTTCACTGACAATTTCATTTAATGATTATAATATACTAATCGTAAGATTCCGTTTGAAGATGAGATAATACGATACGAGGACGTGTATAAAATACATCCAAGTGTAATTTATATGTGTCGTTACGCGTGCATAAGCACGCGTGAATCAGGGAGAATTGTCGTGCATGCGGTGCAACGCCTAGGACAGAACTTGCGCCAAAGGAATTACGAAATACGTTTTCCGATTGGTCGCTCCGCTCTGTGTACCACGTGCAGCTAATATTTCTTTTTTTTCTCTCTCTCTCTCTCTCTCTCTCTCTTTCCTTTTGATTTTTTCTTCCCCTTTTTTAACGAGAACCCAGGTTCCGGCTGCATTTATTATTATTCTTTGTCGAGATACATATATCGTTGTTAATTGGCGCAAATAGATAGGACGAAGCTATGGAAAAACAGCAGGATCTTCGATATAGATCGAACACGAAATTATTATCTTTTCTATACGCGTTTTACTTTTCCTATTATTCTCATCTAACCGCAATCGAAATAGTTGTTACCTTTTGTCGGCTATTTAAACGATGATCTATCGATAGATCGTTATAGATCATTATACTACTTATATGGATTTTCTTTATCTCCAGAGAAAATCTAAGTAATTTTCACACTTTGTTAGATTTAACGTGCTAACTGTTCTATCAATTAAGATTTATATAGCATTATACGTGTTTGTTTCTAATGTTTCTTGTTGTTCGATGTTTAGAGATACTAATCATATTCCTCGAATGTAAACCTGAATGTAGATTCTCGAAATGAAATATTGCGAGGAAAAAAATTCAAACAATTCTAATAATTTTTCAATCGGTAAATTATTTGATTCGATTAAATTAGTAAATAGTACTCGTATCCCTAGTCTAATAGAAACGAAGAAATACGAAATAAAGTTACACGGTATTTCGAGATAATATTAGAAGAAAAATCTAACGCGAATAGATTTGGTCGTAGAAACGTATTGAAATAGGTTTGAATAAAAGGTTTCGAAAGGGGACCAGATGCCTCGTGTGCACGAACCCGTGATAGTACCATACTATGGATCGTTTCTTGTGCAAGCGATCTTTTAACAATGAAGTCGGCATGCTGCCTAGAAAATAGCCTGATAGATCGAAGCACGCGCAAAACAACAACCCCCCTCTCCCTTATTACTTTTCCTTACCCTTGGAAGAAGGAAGCTTCTAAACGAGATCGATCATTATACGCAAACGCTTTGCAATGGCAACAACACGGATATCTACATTTATTCTTTCACATTTATTTTCAATATATTTCTCTTCGATTATTTTCGATCTAAACAACGATCTATCTATCCTTTTTTTCTTAGAAATAATCAATTAATTATTACATAGAATAAAGATCACTTTCTGTATGTGAAATATATTTCTATTCACAGATGTACAAATTTATATATATATATAATAAAAATAATATATTTGTTACTTATACAATATTTCATGCACGCATTATTTCGTTGCATTGTATAATTTTTCTTTAAATCTATTCTTATTACAGATGTAAAGAAATGATCAATTTTAGGATCAGTTAGGGTAAGGCATTGTACGAAATGCACGTTCTTTCTATTTCGTAGAAGAAGAAAGAACATTGAACTATTGCGATTACTAACGAAGATAATTTCTAATTACATAGAAACGTTTTTGATTGCTTTATACGCGACGACGTGTGAACGGTCTGCCAGGGTGGTCTTGCAGATTAAAAGGTCGCACGCCGTCTTCTCTAAATTCTTGTAAGAGAACAAGAAAAAGGAAATAAAAAAACAAAGATTGTTGAGAAACGGAACATTGTGCGTCATGCTACTCGAATTTACGATTAATGTTTTTTCATTTTCTTCTCTCTGATTATTTGTAACGTATTAATAGAGAAATAAAAAGAAATGGAGAGAAAAATATTCGAAGATCAGCTGGACTCGCGAGCTGAGAAAATTCAATCTCTTTCGGTTGCTCGAGTTACAGCCGAAATGTTTAGTGCATTTTATTGAAAAAAAAGAAGCAAATTTCTTCTCATGGTTCTCTATACGTTCGCGCAAATACACGAATCGAATGATATCGAGATCGGTAAATCGGTAGTCGAGATCTTTGACTTGATTCGTACGACGATCGATATTCGATAGACGCTAAACTTTCAGATCGAACTGATAAATCTTACGTCGAGAGACTTTTTCTTTTTTCCCTATGTAAGCCAACGTGGATAATAAAAGAACGGAAAGCGAGTCACCTTGTAAACGAGTGGGTGGAGCAGAAATTTCGTAGGAAGCCCTTTTCGATAGGAAAACTTTGTTATAGTTTCGAGATATCGATCGTGTTACGGACAGTTAACTCGACAAAACGGCGACCTGACGTTTTCGTGACGAAACCCGATGACTCCGATGATAAAATTATAAACGGGAGCAGGCGCAGCCCTTTTGAAGCTTCCACAAAAAGAAGAAAACAAAGAAGAAGAAGAAAAAAAAACAAGAAGAAGAAAAAAGAGAAATTATGGAAACAGTTTGTAATTATGAAAATTATCGGTTCGTAATTCTGCCTTTACGTGAATTAAATTGCAGATTATAATCGATATATTTTTTCATTTTTTTCTTTTTCTTCGTGATTATTATGGAGGAAAAAATAATGTGGAGAATCGGTAATCGAGAGAAAAATTAGGGGACAACTCGGGGAATATTGAAAGCTCAAAAAGAAAGTCGATATTTCAATGGCTTATAAACGTGTCAAGACTATTATTACGTAATAATGGTGAACCAAGAAAGAGAGAGAGAGAGAGAGAGAGAGAGAGAGAAAAATGGAAAGATCGTTGACGTGCATCAACGACGGCAGATTTCTGTTTTCTATTTGCAAAAGACACCCACGAAGGCCAATAAAGAATCAATACGTCGGGCTTGAGAATTACGAGGGAAACGAATAATTGCGTGCAGAAAGACGCGTGTTAGTATCGTTGATACCTCTGCAAACGATAATAATAATCTTTATTAATATTCATTAGTCGTTGGAGAAAATTAAAAGGATTACCGAGTTCAAAGGTTTCCTTATGCGTCTATTAACTCGTGAATATTTCTTTCACATAAAAATAACCATTCTCTAATGCTTGTTATTTAAAATTGTGAATATTTGTTCAATTAACAACTTATTAAATTATTTATTCAAAGTTTTTTTTATATATATGAAATTAGATCGGTTTTAAACGTCGATTGCAAAAGTGTTATTCATTGATGTTGAATTTCGATTAGATATTATGGGTACTTGAAATATACCATCCCGTATGCAATATTACGAAACGATTACGATATTCTCGTAGAAAAGTACGATATTAGAGCTCGTCTAGTAAGAAAAAGAAGAAGACGAAGAAGAAGAAGAAGAAGAATAAGAAGAAAAGGTGAACGTAGGTTGGAGATTCCGATACAGTTATACGGTTACGTCAGTTCACGTGCACAGAAATGAAAGGTGGTAAAGCGCGATGTGGCCCACCGTTCTGCCGTTGTCGTCGTCGTCGTCGTCGTCGTTGAAAAGATAGAAGCCAAAAGAATAAAGAAAGGACAAACTTTAGGAAAGGTAACGATCCATAAGTATATTCATTTTGCAAAAAAGATCTCACTTATTTCTAATTAAGGCGATAGATCTTTCTAATGCAGCATCCTTCATCGATCTAAATTATTCGTCATTATTTTCATTTAAGGTAGAATATTGTTTATTGGGGTTTTATCATATAATAAAGCCTTCACATTCGAAATAATTTGATAAAAAATGTACATACAAAAATTGTATATATAATTACCAATCTTAATAAATGAATAAATGAAAAAATAATAAAAGGAAGGAGAAGACGAAGAAGATGAACACGCGTCGGTGTCAAACGAGATTCCAGGAAAGAGAGAAAAGGGAGAGGTGTCGAGAGGAAGAAGAAGAAGAAGAAGCAGAAGAAGAAGATAAAAAAGAGAGGAAGGTGGTGGAAGAGGAGAAGAACAGAAAGTAAAAGAGAGAAGCTGTGTACGTTTATCTGGCTGTCTCTGCGTGTGTGTGTGTGTGTGTGCGTTGCTCTTCATGATCGAGGGTCACCTCTCCTTATTCCATACTGCCGTGTGGTGGTTCTATACTCGAAGTTAAAACGATTCTCTCTTTCAGTTGTCGCTCGACCAACGAGGCGTTTCGAGGTGCGTGGCTCTCGTCGGTGTCGGTGTATGTGTGCGCGCGCGTGCACACCTTCGATCATATACGCGCCGGCGTAAATCGTCGCACGTGCTCCGACACGTTTTTCGACCAACTATCTATCATTTTTCCCATCCATTACTTTCTTTCTTTCTTTCCTTTATTTTTTATATAATATTATTTTATTCGTAATTTTTAACTAATTCTTTTTGTTTTCTCTTTTACTTTTTTTATTTATTTACTAATTTTTGTTCTTCCTCCGTCGGTAAAGAAGATAAGAGAGAAAGGAAACTTTCATTGAGAGTGAAAGCTTCGGAGAGATTTTTCGTTTGAATTCGTGAGTCTTTGGTTCGAACAGGACCCCAACATATATTTCGTCCACGTTCCTCTTCTTCCTGTTCGAGTTTTTTTTTTCTTTTTTCCTTTCTCATTCGACAGGAATTCAAAGGACGACAAAAGGTATGTGTACGTATTTTTTAATGCAATTTATCCAAAAGATTAACACACGTTTTTTATATATATATATATATATATATAATATTTATATTTAATTAATAACGAGAATAATGTGGTGGGTTTTTATTGGTATCTTATTTTATTCAAATTTGAATAGATCATTAACTGCCGTATAATTGGGTCGATCGTTTATTGAAATGCCGATGAAATTTGTAGGGGAAAAGAAAAAATATGTATAAAAATAAGTATCGAATGATCTATTAAAATTTGGAGAAAGGAGGAGAAAGATTTCGCTTCCGTTGGGTGATGCAAGATGTGTATGTGTCGGAGTCGAAAACAAGCTTTGCATGATAAAACTTGGAAGAAAGCAATCGAAGAGGGAAAGTGAGCTACGACGACGTGGACCGGCGGCCGGGCCCTCCGACGATACTTAAAATCGTAAGACGGAGGGCCCACTGTGGGTAATCATTCTTGTCCACGCCTCATTTTCTCTCTCTCTCTCTCTCTCTCTCTTTCTCTTTTTTTTGCCACATTACAGAGTAAACTTATCCAACGTAATAATTAATCTCCCGTTTTTGTTGTTGTGTACTTATATGAATGTGTCATAAAAAACAGTATGATTTTCGCATGACTTTTCACGATAAAAGTCGTCCTATCTCTCTCTCTCTCTCTCTCTCTCTCTTTCTTTTCGGGTAATTTTCTTTTTTTGCAATATTTCTCACACCTGTCTTTCAAGTAATATCGTAAAAGTAAAGAGAACGTTGAATGAAAAAGACTTATGAACTCTTTTACATGGCCGATACTAACAGTTATTAAAACACACGTTTATTCCCTCGAAGGCTAAAGTTGGTATGATTCACGAGTTAATAACAATTACAAAATTAATTATCAATGAGTATGTATTATCGTCAAACGATTCTCCAATTATTATCATTATTAAAATGATTTGTTTTTAATAATTTCACGTATCCTTGTGTCGTTATTCGAATGGTAGGCGAAGGTAATAGAAAATATCATAATGAAGACAAAGTTTGTTCTAAACGCGAACGTTAGTGATTTAACGTTTAGTTTCTAATCGCGTATAGATCTTATCTGTAGATCGTTCATTGTCGGATAAAATGATCATAGACCGCCCACATTGGCTGACCTGTACGGTTCACCTATGATAAATCGTCAATTCAAGAGGCTCTTTTTGCAAACTAACACTAACAGCTGACTGGATATATGTATAGGGTAATATTATAATAGGGTACATAGGTTTTGTATCACGTTTACACGCGTTCCTAAATCCTCGTCGTCGTCGTCGTCGTCGTCGTCGTCGTCGTCGTCGTCGTCTTTTATTAAATCGTTTCGATCGGTAGATCGAGTTCGAGAGATATAATGGGAATGAAAAAAAAATATTCGTTAGTATACCACCTATAGATCGTAACGAGTGTGTACTATCTCACTGTCCTTAGTAACAACACTAAACGATATTTTATAGTGTCGCTTATATGTACGTACGACAATGAATGCCATTATTATTAATATTCCTTTCTAAGAAATACGATTCATTGCGGGTGCATGCATTCGAATTCGAATTATTATTATTATTATTAATCTATATGATCTATCGCATTCTTTTTCTTTTGTAACAATCTTGCGAATTAAACTAATTTCTTTTTATTTGTACGATTAAACATTAACAAAATTATGAAGTTAACATTAAAGATGACTAGTATTATTTGAAGGATGATTTATGCCAGTAAAAAATAGAAGATGCCAGAAGAGAAAATCGTGTCGAATGTTTACACCTACGCAAATCTTGTCGAAAGAAAGTAGAAACGGGAATACCGGTTAGATCCATTTTACGCGATAAACATAATTATGGTATTACGTCTGACATATGGCGCAAATTTTCCCCGCAGATTAGAATTTTCCGGACGAAACGATTGCGCGAACTAAGAAAACAATCGATTTAAAAATAAACTCGCGATTGATTTTTAGATTAGTTTTTTGTTCTACGAACTATTACGTCGATCGATGATCCTGATCATGACGATGACGTTTAATTCATTCATTAAATGAAACGTTATGACGAGCAAAAAAAAAAGATAAGTATATCCGTTATCGAGTAAACCGGATGCCGGGAAAGATGATGAATCATGCATTATTTTTTTTACTGCATCTCTTTTTCCAAGTTTTCTCGAGAGACGTCATCTTAATAAAAAGAGAAAGATAAAGAGAAAGAGACAAATTATGTGGTAGATAATTAATCTCCGATTATTTGCGGTCGATGTATCCGCAAATTATTCATAGCACTGGGTAATTGCAGGTTGACGTCTCTATTAAATTAAACATCAAACGAGATTCTAGACGTTGGAAGACAAATCCGAAAAAGGAAAGGAAGGAGAACAGGAAGAAAAAGAAAAAGAAAAGGAATAAAGAGGGGAAGGAGGAAAATAAGAAGACAATACTAATCAAAATATAAAGAGAATCGCGAATCTCATCGAGGATGTTGCGATGCGGAGATCGAACGAGACAGATCAGCCGATTGTTTCGAGCCGGTCGAGTCGACAATTAGCTCATTTCGAGTCTACGATCTATCGCGTTTCGACAATCATGATTTTTCTCCAGACTATAGTAATTATCGACTTAACGTTGGAACTTCAAGATCTGGAACAAACGCGTCTTCGAGTATTCGAAAAACTTTGACGAATTTTTTCATTTCTTTTCTCGTCTAGACGATTAAAAAGAACAAGAAAAAGAAAAAGAAAAAGAAAAAAAAACACGAAATGTCCTTGACGAATTTTAGTTTACCTTATCACACGGCTACGCCGTCGTCGTTTCTTTATACCGGGCACTCGACGGTTAATAATCTTCGATTGAATGCCGTGCTTCCGCCGGCACCACCTGTTAATTACGATAATCGCGAACCCTTTCGAAACGAACCTTACATACCACCGTCGAGGTATCAACAGGAACGACAGCAACAGCAGCAACAGCAACAGCAACAACAGAGACAACGTCAGACGAACCAACAAAGAAGACCAGAAATTTACGCCGAACAATCTTCTTTTTCATCGACTCAGGATACGCGTTATACGAATTATGATGAAGATTTTCGAAGGACTCAACCTAGAATGCAACAACAGCAACAAATGAGACCACCACCACCAGCTCCTTCTACTCAACGTCAACAAGAAAGAATAGGACAAAACGATGAACACGAAAGAGAATCCTTACAGTCCAGCAGGATCTCCGAACAAGAAGGTTATCCAGACAGACCTAACGGGTAAGTCATTTTATTTGAACGAAATCTACGTTTATTAGTTGTTTCCTAATTATCATCTATGATGAATTTTTTTTCTTGACTGACGTGAAAACAAGGTCGTTTTTCATAAAAATTCATTTCCGTTTGCGTCCGAGCGAAAGCGTATCGCTTTATTTAATCTTAATTGAGCACGAACGTTAATATTTACGTAACGATATCCTCTGGAGCGTTCCTTCGAACGTGCTTCGAATATCTCGACGAATTTCTTTCGGAATTTTGAAGTATCGTACTTACATACAAATACACACGCGTACATATCATACAATCAACCTGCTCGTTGTTGCGAACACGTAATTATGTCATTGCTTATAATCGTTTCGAATCGATTCATTATCTTGTTCGAGCATTATCGAGATAAATCGATCTTGAAATACGAAGTAATTAGTTACTAAAGACTTCCAAGGAATCTTCCTTATTTCTCAATCGAACAAAATCTTTTCCTTATTTTTCTTCTTCTGTTCTTTTTTCTTTTTTTTTTTCTTTTTTTTTTTCTTTTTTTTTTTCTTTTTTTCTCGCTAAAGTATCCAAATGGACATTAAATTAATTAGACATTTTTGTACGAGAATAAAAGAAAATGTTATATAAGACAATTTTGTCATAAATTCATTTTGTATTATATTTATATGTATCGAAAGTTTTATTCGATTCTGATTGTTTTTTGTAGATATACGAGAGTAAATGCCGAAGGATTCGGAGGTGGTCCAGGGACAAAAACGTCAGTTCACGCTGTTCTGGATTACGATGACGATTTCGAGGATTATTACGACGAGGAGGATCAAGGTGTACCAAGGGACGCACACGTAACACCGATTCAAGGCCCGATTTTCTTAAAAAACGGTTCGGTTCCTGTCGTACCGCTTTATTCTTATCCTCAAATAAACAATGGAACTTTTGTACAAATTCCGGTGAGTTGCACATTATAGTTGCATTTCTTTTTGTTTTTTTTTTTGTTTGCATCAAAAACGATTATGAATCATGCGCTATGCGAGTATCGGTATCCTCGTCATGCCTTTTACATTCTTCAACCTTTCTCTTATTTCGCAGCAGAAACAAAAGCCATTCCAAGCACGGCAAACGAGCTTTCCTACTAATCATATTTTTTCTAAATTTTTTATCAAATTACCTGCTTAGTTAGTAAGATAATTCGAATTTCTTTCATTCCAAATAAATTTTATTTATTAGATTTGTACGTGGGAAAGATTTATATCGTTGTTGAGTAATAATTTACGGATTTTATTTTTCTTTTAAAAATCGATGTAAAGCAGTAACAATAATTGGAATGATTTATCATAAATCGAAGAAGGAACGATTTCCGATAAGATTGAATATATTTTAATATTGTATACTGTATACATTTCTAAAATGCCGAACACGACGATGCCGTGACTCATAGGTTAGTATACTGAATACGTTCCCCGAAGAAAGCACGAATCATGATCTCCCGACCTACAATTTGCTCGCGATTCATCTTAAACGGTTTACACTTTAAAACGTATCGTCTGTTACCAAAAGATTCTTATCTTTTGCTTTACATTACAATATATGATCAATTCTGATTGCGAATAGATGCGCGTGACCTTTCGTTTAATAGAAAGAAAATCAATTGAATAATGCTTCATAGTAATTACGAGTCATTGAATAAATTGCCGTAAGAAAGTTCCTACTAATATAAAATAATGATAATATGATTGGAACGATGGTAAAGGGAGAATAAAAACAACGAAGACGAATAATATCATTTAAACGTGTAATTACGTCTAAGTTTCGCGGTAGTAGATACATTTTTGGTGGTTCGACTAAATGACGGGACTTTCGATAGATCTATCGATCGTTTTTCTTTGTAAGAAGATGTTGTATTAGCTCGAAAGGTGATCGAACGCGCTCGGATACGACTTTATATATCTATAAGAACTGTTCGCAACTCTGACATCTCTCCGCGTGACATTTCCTCGCTTGCATATCCATGACCCCAGTCATGCAGATTCTATCTTCCTTAGAATTTGCGAGGCAACACCTTACTGATTACCAATGATCTTAGAAAAAAAAAACAACAAAAATTCAACAGACGTAGAAATAAAATTATCCTAAAGGAACTGATCGGAAGTTCTAGAAAAAAAAAGGAAAAAGAGAGAAATTTTTATTATGCATTATTATTCCATGTACTTGAATAAACGAAAAACCAAGCGAACTTTTATGTAACGTAACTTACGTAATTCACTACCATACACGGTCGATATATTCTTACGTTTGTTTTAATTATAAAATGAATTGCGAGTTTTATTTTTTGCTTGTTTGTATCTTCCAATAACTACGCGATATTATATATACCCCCCGTTCGATATTTTTTTCTTGTCATCAAAGGTGACTAATTAATATCCATCAAAGTTGGAGCTTTAAATCTTCCCGTAAAATCTCTCATTAACTACGTCATCGATGACAAGATCCAAAAAGATCAAGATCGGGATAGAGGAGAGAAAAAAAACACGTGCAGCTTCTTCCAGTAGATCACAATCGTTAAATGTTAAGAGAGCATGTTCCTCTTCTTTTGCTTCTTTTTTTGCTCGTCCTCGTAATGCCTCCTATAGCACTCCTTTAACCAATGATTACCTCCTCCTTAGACTTCTTCCATAATTGGACATCAGCAGTCGTTCTGTCTTTTGCAATTACCTTAACACATTGCCTACAACTACTCGTAAAGATCCTATCATTCGAATATAAACTTTTAGTATCGTAGGTTTTTTTTTTATTTGAAAAATACACTCTAAATATAAAATTTATTTAAATATAATGTCAAATTATTAATCTGAAAATAAATCAATCAATTAATTCGCACGGTGCCTTTTTGCATCAAACGAAGTTAAATTATGCGATAGGCAAAATGTTAACCGATACACGTGCACGGATTATTTCTAATTTTTTGTTTGTTTTTTATTTTCCAATAAAATAAAAAAAAAGATTCTAATAAGATCGATTTCCTCGATATAACGAAAGTTTACGTCAAGTCTTGTCAGAGTTAATTAAGTACAATCAAAGATATCGAAAAAAGGTTGAATTTTGTTCGAGTGAATCGTTTGGAAAGGTAACATCGGCCTATTTCTCGACGTTAACAACTTCGTGAGAAAAGAAAGTCGTGACGAAAACGATACGAACGACCTTACCCTCGATCGTTTTCTAATAATTCTACGTGTCATCTTTCCATCCGACTTTATATTCGATTAATTCTAAGCTAACAATTCTACTCTTCGTTATTCGTAATATTTCTCAACGAAATGAAGATTCCATGGAAAAGATAAATTACCCTAACATTAGAAAAAGTGAATAAGTGAAGAATATACTAACGAGTTGAAGATTGTACAATAAAAAGGAAGATAAAATTGGTCATAAACGTTGATTTCTGTGTTGTTCTTGATCGCAAATAACGAGCACGTACTACTTACCATTCGTATTACGAAAGATAGGCTAAGAAAGGACGATTTGTCTAACGGAGCTAGAATATCTTAGTTGAAATCGGTTCAATGTCGAGCGTTAGAACGATTCCTCTTCTGGTATCGAGTTATACCGTTATTGAAAATCTCCTTTCACTGTTGACCACTGGTCCTCCTCGAACCACGTTCAACACCCAATCACAAACAAACGTTAAGATTCACGGACGACTTGCCTTTTTCTCTCCACTATTCATTCGTTCTCTATCAATTCTTATCGTTGTCCTATGTTCGAATCTAGAAATTTGAACGCTTAATATTTATCGCAGATCGTTATCTCAACGGTACTACCCGTTTAAACACTCTTCCTTTTATTTTTATTATTTTATTATATCTCGGACACACACACACACACACAATAAATATACATTACCGATGCCTAACGAGTCGTCTGACATTTTCACTGTGAGCATTCCAATCAAATTGACAACTCCTACACTGATTATTACGCAACAGAGATAGTTTGTTTATGTTTTTTTTTTTTTATAGAAAAGTGTCAAATTTATTTAGCGTATACGCGTGCATCTCTTGTGCCGTGCAAATGTTACGCATATATACGCGCGAGTAATATGCATATGTATATGTGCATACGCGTATAAAAGATATATAGATCGTATGTAAGACGAAATACATTTAATAAGATTTATTATTGAAATATTATTAATCATTAGAGTATCGTTAAAAAAAAAGAGTATATCTGTATGAACTGTGCTAATATATTAATTAGCGAGACAATTATAAAAGAAAACAAATGATGGTTGAAATATTGATTGGAAACATGTTATGTTCATAGAACATTAGACAATTACCTCCTCGTTCAAATTCGATTCGCATAATCGTCTATTGCAATTGACTCGCGTGGACACTCGCCGTGATTCACGTTTCTCTCTCTGTAAAGACTTTCGCTAAGAGACGTACCCTGTGGAGGAAGTTTTACTGAATGACTCGAACCGATATAGACGAAGCCGACTTTACTGACGCCTACTGATATGCAAACACGTGGGCTAAACCTAATAGACATTAACGATACAACGCGATCTTCCGGTATAGATCAATGATTCTGCAATTACTTGCGTTTCGATGGTAATCCTTTCCTCTTCTCGTATTACAACTTCTTCATGAGAAAATACTTCTATTCGAAAATCAAATATACAATGTTTTCATTGATTTTGTTCATTGATTTTGTTCATTGTCCAATATTTCGATTGAACTTAAACGAGAGAAGCCCCGCTCGATAAAGTTTCATTCCTTTTTTTTTTAATTTCACTCATCCTGCATTAAATCTATTCAAGGAGTTGTCAATTTGAACAAAATTCCATTTAAAAAAGAAAAGAAAAGACGTTCCTTATATTTCCGGCAGTCTCATAAATCGTTATTTCGATCGAAAGAAAAAGTGACGTTGGTCAATTATGTCAATAACAAAATTGTATACCATTAATAATAATGAGAATAACGATGAGACGACCATGATTGGAGCTTGATAACGTTAATGACGTTGATCGCACACACGGATGACGATAGATTTAAAAAGGAAGAATAAGAATAGACAACAAAATACATAAGGAAGTTTTCACTTGGGAAAAGAAAAAAAAAAGAAAAAAATTCCAATTGATTTGCATTAGTTTCTCCGTTAAAAGGTTTTCTATTCCTCGTGAACGTCCTTGTGGTCGGTCGATAAGAAACGTTGGTGTTTCACGTCTCTTATCGCAGCTTTCTCAAAAACACGTCGTCGTCGTGGTGGTGTTATCGTGCCGAGCCTAAGATTTGCAGAATAAAGGTATACCTTGAGTTAAGTTATTGCTTCTATGTATCCCCGTGGGTGTCTCGAACACTGTCTTGGGTCACGCATGTCATCGACATCTACACGTAAACGTACGTGTGTATCGATACATCCAACTATACATTGGATAAGATATATCTAGTTATATGTAAATTTATGTGCGAGTATCGATGTGGGTGTGCATGAATCGTCTTGCCAAAGTATTAGTGCTTGTGCGTATATGCGTGTACAATATATTATATTTCTATAGAGGAAATATACTTACTTACTTAAAAATACATGGAAGAAAATCGAATCGATAACCTTGAAATATTTTTCAATTTTACGAGCACATTTTTGATAAGGAAAAAGGAAAAGGAAAAAAAAGTAATGGAAGTATCCTTTGAACTTGTAAAATCATGAAATATTCTCGAAAGAATTTGTATACTTTATGCGTTCCTTTTTGTTGTGTGTAGAGAACCTTGAATTAATATTCATGGGTATATACATATGTGTACACGTAAATATATGCAAAAGTAAAATCACTGAAAGAAAATATATAAGAGTCAACGACTATCATCTTTTTCGTTTCGTATGTCACACAATAATGGTCAGAATTGTCACGTGGTATACCTTGAATCCTGACAAGGTGTGGTCGTTCGATATCATCTTTATCGTCTTGCTTTTAAATTCTCTTCGATCCTTTCGAGAAATTTACTGTAACTGCGATCCTATAACTTTTTAACCAAAAGAAAATTCAATTTTTCATTTTGTCTCGGAAATCATATTTATAATTGATTAAACTTTTATGTGAATATATTATGAAATTAAATTCAACAAATTATTCATATCGGTTATTTTTTGTAATTATATTTGAACTATTAAACGCGAAATAATTATTTCTGAAAATAATTATTTCCAAAATACAATTGATCGAATAGTTTTCAACTTCCAAGGATAATGTAGACCCTTTAATAGAAAAAGAAAGAGAGATCGACCTTTTTAGATTTCTTCTTATCTAACAAGTCGAATCGTTTTTCCTTTCGACTTTATGCTAACCTTTCCAGCACAGATCCTTGACCCTTTTCCTTATAACTTTAAACGCGAGTTCTTCTGCCAGTTCTTTTTTAATAACGTTACGTTAGATAAGATACTTATTGATTTGTCTTCTTCATTTCTATGTAGATCCTTTGGACAGCACTTTCGGTCGCATTAGGAGTCGAATTGAGAGGTGATTTGGTCAGAGGTGCACCGTGCATCAAAAGATATCATCAATTGTTTTGTCCAACTGCCGGAAATACGTATCCGATGTAAATATGATTTTTATTACTTTTTTCAATTTGTTTGTTTTTCTTTTGTTTTGACTTTTTTGACTACTCAATCTTGTAGCGAACGAATAGAACGTTTCATAGACGAAAACAAAGCATTGATGAAGAGAATGTACGGTGACTTCGAGATGAGCCCAGGTCATCGAACTCGTACGAGAAGAAAAAGACGAGAATCCTCTTTGAAATCGTCGAAACTAGATTTACCGGACGGTGGGCCTAATCTTCAAGAGAAGGAACACGATTTCGAAACGGAAATCGAAGCCGATGGGGATTCCTTTTTTGGTAGGGAGAATCAAAAAAGAGATCCGAGACAATCTTTTGGGAAAAACCGTAACAACGAAAGTGGAAGGTACATATATACATATATATGTGTGTATATCTTTTTCTGTTGTTTTTTAACGCTGCACAAATTACGATTAGAAATCGAAAAATCGTGCCAACCTAAATCTCGCACAGTGTTGAAATAAATAAAGAACAATGATCGTAATTTTAGAGTCGACGCATGCGAATCAAAAGTAGAGATCGTGACACCGTATTGGGCTAGCAATAGTGCAGGAAAGATACGTGCTATCGTAAACACCCAACATTTTGAACAAGCGATTCACCAAGAAGTTTGCTCGTGAGTACATACAAGTATTACATAATTTATAAATCTATTGATATTTATTCAAAGTTCTCAAAAGTATTTTACTCTCTCGATTACGATAAAATGAATGAAACGTTAAAAAGTTTGTTAACGAGTATAATTAAATCATAATTGTATGTAAGAGAGATAAAATGTATATATATATAAGTGTTATGTTAATATTCGTTCGTAATTCTAATGAAATCTAATTGCGAGTGATTGATTCGAGAGAGGAAAACAAAGAAAATAAACGCAAGAACCTCGTGGAAATTTCAGAAAGACGCAAACGAATCGATGCACGACCGATTGCGGATGCGAACAAAAGTACAAATGGCATAGGTTGCTTGCTTACGATCCGGACAACGATTGCAAGGGCATCTTCATGGACTGGTTCCTGTTTCCTTCTTGTTGCGTATGCAGATGCGATCCACCTAACAACAACAAGTTTCCACCAACGAATTCACGAAATTAATTATTTCAGGTGCACCCAAAAGGATTTTATTTTCCTTGTATTTTTTCCCCTTTTTTTTTCTTTTTTAATTTTCGTTACTTCATTTTCTTCCATTTCTTAGAACGATTAAAATATAATTTTCTTTGCTTTCTTCGATAGAATATTTTCAGGAAAAGAAAAAAAAACAAAAAGAAAAAAACAACGAACATAACGACGAAACACGAAAGAGGCTAAAAACTTACGACATCTTTCCTCCTACAACCTAGATTTTGTTTGTTATCCTTTATTTCCTAGTTCTTTTTCTTTTTTCTTCTCAATTATTACATACGTATATATATAGGTAGATTATTAATAATTTAGATTTGAAAAATCGTTCGAAACATTTTCAACGCTTTCTCTTTTCCTTGGTGAAATTCTAAATTACGATAGATATCGAATCTTTTCGATATTAAATATTACAACGGCAACGAGACGACGATGATACACACGGTATATATATATATATATATATATTTTCAAATTATGTACAAACGATTATACAATAACTATTCTCGTTACTCGGACACGCCTGATTTCCTTATTTTTCCCTTCTTCGTGAGATTTTCTATAAGATCGACAAACGAAAAGAAAAAAACCTCCCGATGGAAAGTTTAACTTTTAAAAGATAACAGGAAAATTTTTAATGAAAGAAGAAAGAAAGAAGGATAGAAAGAAAAAAAAAACATAAGAATACGTTTAACCTAATAAATTACAGAACTAGAAGCCATTCGAAGGGTCTTAACAAGAAGATAACGAAGAGACTAGTTTTAATAAAGATCTCTGATCGTTTCTAAGCACTGGACGGATATCTGATAAGCTACGTTAAGCTTGCTCGTCTTACTCTTGCATTTTTTTTTTTTTTTTTTTTTTGACATTTTTTGTATTTTTTCTTTATTTTATTTTAATTACAAATTTTTGAAAGGAGTAAGAGCAAGACGAAGACTTAATTTTACAAATAGAGAGAGAGAGAGAGAGAGAGAGAGAGAGTGAGTTAATAAGAGAAAAAAAAATATACAAAGTTACTAAATTAAAGATACAAATCCATTGCGAGGCATA
Source organism: Polistes canadensis (assembly GCF_001313835.1). Lineage (NCBI taxonomy): Eukaryota > Metazoa > Arthropoda > Insecta > Hymenoptera > Vespidae > Polistes > Polistes canadensis. The sequence goes on from NW_014569554.1 coordinate 327,608, forward strand.
TTATGGATTCCTCGACGAACAATGTGGGAAGAAATAAATGTATTTTAACAAGACGAGAAATTATGTTCTAAATAATAATAAACTTATGTTCTTTCCAAAAAAAAAAAAAAGAAAAGAAATTATAAGAAAGAGTTTAAGTTCAGATAAAATTCTAAGTTAGTAAAAATTAACTTGACGCGTTATCCGATCTAATACGGTAACGTAATATGTTAATTTATTATGCACTAACGAGCTTCTACTAACTAGGTAAAATTAACGAGCTTACTTTAAAATTGCTCGTTCCAAAAATTCTTACGCAATCGACCTATAATAATATACATGCTTCTGTAGCAATAACTATCAATGATGACAAATAATTTTTCCATAAATCGTTATTTTTTTCTTAATTAATATACGAAAAAATAAAGAAGAAGAAGAAGAAGAAGAAGAAGAAGAAAAGAACTCGTTAGTAAAATATTATATAAACATTTATAGTGTAAAAAGTAAATCGAATGAACGATTAGAATGAAAATCTTAATACGATTCGTAACCAATTATTATTTTTTCTATGAGGCTTGTCGTTTTAATTGCTTTTGACGATTATATTATTTGATTGTACTTTGATTGGAAAAAATGATAACCGATGAAAATAAATCCAGCGATGTACAACGATAGCGTCGTTGACAAGCCACTTGCTGAATTGCAGAGATCGGTACTACAGATATGACAAGATTCGGTTATACCTTGATTGCTTGTGAGTGAACCACAAATACCATCGGTTATTTCCATTTCGTCGGTATTTGGTACAGCACAGGAACGTATGACGATACGTTCGCCGCCATCTGAAACAAAATAGATGAATTTTTTTTTCTCGCAAATTTATCACCGATCTCATATCGATAAAACTTACAAACGTAGAAACGTAGGGGAAACAAAATGGAAGAATATAATTCGTAAGATCATCGACAAGTTGATTGATGATTAAACGATGAAGAAGGAGATCGGGAAATGATTCATTCGAATAATTCTAACGAAATGACGAGATCTTGCTCGTAGATAGGAACGTCGTAGTTGTTGTATTGCATGATTCGTAAGTAAAACGCTGACGGAAGTCTAAACACTGCAGCTAGTTGCGAATAATATCCTGGCGTTTTACTACGTTTCTCTTTAGATTCGCGGTAAGATTCGCAATATACACACGCGATGTGTTTCAGTCAACAACGTTCCTATCCATTGCGCAATATTCCTCCTATCCAGCTCAATTTCAAATGCAACCGATGGCACTCCCATTAATGTTTTTTCTTACTATAATTTTTTTTTCCTTCAACAATGTAAAAATATGTATATAGAAAAACGTAATAAGAGGAAAGTTTCCTACTGTTGTTGGATTCATCATCGTCGAGACGATAAGATTTGTTTTTATTTTTTTCTAAATAAATACTTTGTCGGCGAGCTATATGAGTCGGGTAAAAATGAGTAATTTTGTTCGGAGTTAAAAAATGTGCATCATCGAAAAGTGTTGAGCTGGATTTCGACATAACGGCTAGATCATTGAAGGAAGAAGAATAAGAGGGACAAGGATCGAGGTCGTTCCGGTAGACGGAAAATTTGCTCCTATACTACTTCGCTAGACAATAGAAGAGAATACGTAATACACGATTTCCGTCTGATTCATGCCCGTTGCGCGCTTCGTCAAACAGATTTAATTGCAAGTAGAGAAACACGTAATTCGGTTCCAGCAGAATCGTGCGATGGTATGTGCGATGGTATGTGCGATTCTACATAATATAATTGATTATTTTTATTATATCACACACATACACATAATCGTATGTAACGTTGTGACTCGCAATATTTAACAACGTTCATTCCGATAATTTTTTCATTATCTTTCTAGTTAAAAATGTATTTTAAACGGATCGTCTTACGAAAAAAAAAGAAGAAACTGAACGATCTTGGCGCATTAGTGCATACCTAATTATCTCAATTGTCGTGCAGATGCAAGTAGCCGTGAGTCAGAAAAACAAACGTGTCTCGTTATAATTCATAGGTAACGTCATTTATTAAATTCGATGGAGTCTCGCGAAAAGAGTTTAAGTATTTAGGCGTAGATGTTACGTTTGAGATGTGTCATCGGGCTAAGAATAATGCGCACGAATTTACTTCTATCATAATAATACGTCGTCTTACATACAAATGTTGTCCTTAATGAAAGAAACCAAAATAATTGGCAAGATAAAATAACGTACCTCTTATAACCATTTTACGACAAATCGATCTATTATTATTATATAAAGCTCTTCCACAATCTTTCACGTGAAACATAACTTGATGATCGGTAGAATTCATTGGATCACCGCACATTGCGCTCGTGTGAGACGAACAATCCCAACACTTTAACGCTGAACCTGTTCAAAAATAAAGAAAACAGACTAATATAATATCCAAATGAATTTCTACCAAAATAAAAATAGTCAATTTGTATATAGAAGTAAATGTGATCAAGATGATTCGTTGAAACTAGCACGACTAATTACGTAACGTAAATTGGTAGGTACAAAATATTACCAAGAGAAAATCTGGAAAAGTGAAATGAAACGTGATCATTTCGATGAAAATTTCGACGAATATTACGAAGCGATTCGAAAGTAGTTAACAAAAAGCCCGCCAATTTAAATGAAAAAACGCGTATTATTAGGATCTTCCTTAGTATGATGAAAAACTTGGAGCACACATATAATATTTATAATTCAATAAATTCATTCGTTTTTCTTTTTAAATAAATTAATGCATACATTATATATATATATATATTTGTCTACTCACCAGAATTAGCGAAAATAATGAGAAAAATAGGGAGGAGCATCCAAGAAGTATTGGAAATCATGTTGACAGTTTCGAAAAGAACTCTCAGTTATTAATTAAATAAACGTGAAAGAGGGAATGCGAATTTTGTCGATAAACACGATGACAAATTATTTAAAAATAAAAGTGCACTATAATGATTTGGAAAAAACGTCGGCGTCGCGGAACGTGTCCACTTTGAAACTGAAGAGAGTAGACGACACCCTCTTTTGCAGAGTGCACGCACGAATCTTCTCCTTCCCTTTCTTCCTATATATATATATGCATCTCTCTTTCTCTCTCCCTCTCTCTCACTCTAACTCTGACTCTCGTCAAGTTACTATTACGTTTGTCCTCGTCTATATAACTTCGTCATAATAATGCGTCGTGCGTGCCCCCGGAGAACTCCCCACCAATTCTAACAGAAGCAGACTCTCTGCCAGGAAGTAGGAGTAAAGAGCAAACAACAGGCAAGAAGACTTTTTAAGAGAGTCGAAATGGGACCCTCGTTCCACCTCGTTTAGGACAATTAACGATAGAGCTAATCGTTTGGGACCATTTTTCGTCATTTTCTTCTCGAACCTCTCCATTCTCTTATTTCACTTTTCGTTTCTTTACGAAACGGAATGTGTCATACATTAGTTCTTCAATAGTGAACTCCCCCCATCCGTTATTATTTTCTTTCACAAAAGTTCGGTTTCTCGTCTGTTGGTTTTTTTTTTTTATTATTATCATCTATCATTAGATTTTTTATTTCTATAATATTCTATCTAGATATTAAATTTTATTTTGTCAAGTTTTAAAGAAGTTTTTTTTGAAATATTCAAATAAATAATATTAATGAAAATATTAGAGAAAATATCTATTTATCTCTATTCGTGTGTCTATCGCTCTCGAGAACCTTAACGTACGTAGCTCCTCTTCTTCCTACTCGATTATCTAATCGTTCCAATCTATAATTATGATTTAATGGAGGTGATTAATTCTAATACGTATCGATGTGAATAATTCCAATATTAATGTATTCAAGATGATATTATTATCGATATCGCCTAGCAAATTCTCTTTTTATCGATGCAAATATTTAATCAATTCCATTAGATCGTTAAATGTTTTTGCCGAACGATTTGGTTTAATCATAATCGATTCACTCTCTCACAAATTCTTTTGCCATCAATTTAATTCTTTCATATATGAAAAACGTATGAAAAGCAAACAATAAAAAAAGAAATGTAACAAACAAAGATATTCGAATTAATTCATTGTACAATATTTTACATTTACATGTATTATTAAATTCGTGTGTAACAGAAATTGAAATAATTTATACGATTCGCAAAAAGATATTGGTATATATGGATATAGCAGTAATTATGGCAATTACTCCATCGATAAAAAGAAATTGATACTACTTTATCTTTCCACTATCGTGTCAATTTCAATTATGCAATTGAGTTTGGTATTCTCAGTTGAAATAACATTACACGTGGTATATAATAATGAATAGAAAAGAAAGAAAAAAAAAAAAAAAGAAAAAAGTAAAGGAAATAATGATGAAATTAGACGCGTTCGATATTTTCGAAGAAGCAGCTAAATGTGACGATGCAAAGTGAGGCTTGCCGACTCGTTAAGAATAACTTGTCAGGGGTCAGGAGAACATTTAACCTTAAGAAGAATTACCGAATTGACTCGAGCATTTGACCCCTTCCCCTCGGCACCGAAAGACTACGAAGACGCGATGGTAGCAGCAAACGTTTAGGTCAGCTTCTTATTCTTCCACGACGAAACGTCGTAGAAGGAGTCAGCCTTCTGGACTTCTCCTCTCTGGTTTCATTCATAAAACGATTTAATTTCAAGCTCAGAAAGTCAACTGACCTTTCCGGTCTTCAAAGATGTTTCAACCTCTTTCGTTCAACGATTCCTGACGCTCTATTTCTTTCTTCCTTTCTGCCATCTCTCATCGCAAGTGTTTTTTATGCAGACTGAGTAAAATATATCTTTGAAGATTTTTTTATAACCAAATTTTGTCATCATTTCATTTCCAAGGAACGAAAAATCGAAGATAAGCGAATAAATAAGTCTTCGTAATTTGTGTCTACACACCTATTGTTATTATACTTAACAATTTATTAACGTCTCAATTTTGCATTATATGTCTTTATAAAAAAGATCATTTCATTAAAGTCAACATCTTTTTGACAAATTCAATAGCATTAAAAGGATAATTCCCAATGTATAAATACTGTCAGGCTTCATCGATGGATGACCATTGCAAGCATAGTTGTTGCAAAAGTAGCATTCGTTGGTAGAATGTGGAAAATGTTTTTCATGATCGCAATAATGATCTATTTTACGACTTGGTACGCAGGCCCTTATCGTTACTAGGACATTCTTATCTATAACATTAAAATTCATTGTTCATTTAATACCATAATTTATCCGAAAAGAAAAAAATGTTTATTCGAAAGTAATAAATGAATGTTTTTCACATACACAGTACAACACCTTTGAGACAATGATACGATTCGTTTTGAGGACAGGCTATCAAATCCATAGAAGGTCCTGGGACGTAAGGATCGTTGCACTCATTTTGTGGACCATTTCTTAAATCGGTATTGCAATCGTAACACCAAAGATTTTGACTGTTCGTCAATTCTGTCAAAATAACATCGAATAATATAATTTACAACAAATAATCGGTATAAATATACAACAAAAAAAGGAAGGAGTTAGCGAAATAATTGAATAACCGTGTAACGAGTATACGCATCGTTTCAAAAAGAAAAAAAGGAAATAACAAAGATTAAAGTAGATGTTTATTCAACGAGATGTTTCCTTTTCTTCTGAAATGCGATACGAGTAAAATAGGCCAAAATTCTAATCTTTCGTGGACGCGAATTGAATCAACCAATCGGATTTATTTAAATAATTTTCTTCAAAAGCATACCGAATTAATCGGGAGTACAAAATTATATACGTATAATTACTTACTTATTAAATTAAAGATGAAGAAAAATATCATCAGTACGGTTACGTATTCGACCATGTTGGATGCTGTTCTTAAAAACGTACCTGGTACTCGCATCGCTAACTGATCGAGATATCTTATCTTCGATAATAAAAGTCGACGAGCGAATAAAGAACAAATGGTGAGAGATAGAGCACACCTATATTTCACGCACTTTTTTCCTCATCCGTAATAAAGTAATATGCCGATTGACAAATTTAACACTACGTTGATATTCGTAACGTTATTTCAACAATTTCGTTTTGTTTTCATATTTCAACGATGTTATTATATTATAATATATTTTACGAATATTCTCTACACAGTATTATATATTATACTGTATAATATATATATATATAAAATAGAATATTATGCGACAAAATAAACAACCGTACCGAATATCGCGCATGTCTGACACTCATAAAACAGCGTTGATCGGGCCAGAAATCTGGCTCTGCAACGACAATGAATGCAGCAAAATGGAACTGCATGAACTTCTGTAGCAACAACTTGTAGATTGCTTAATTTCCTATGGTACGAAATTCCCGTACGTTTTCCGCAGCTCATACATTTTGGTATCCTTGCAGCAAACCCGTATTCATCGATCTACAGGATCCTACTGAATAATGCGTGAATCGAAAGGGTGTACATACAGTTAGATACGCGTTTTTCTTTTTTTCTTTTGACGTATCTTTGCAATTCAAAGCATGTTTGTAATTTCAGTATTATTTTTAATACCGATTGTAAATTATCCTATATAGTATTTACGCTAAAATGTATTAGCAAATGGTCGATAAACTTTGCAGGTATTATATTATTCGAATTTTTTATGCAATTTTGCACATCCTGAAATTATTATTCACGCGAATGATTATAGAACAAAATTTGTATGGTCTCTATCCCATGTACTGAACAATGCTCGGACTTTTTCCTACTATAATATGACTAATACTATGATTATGACTGTACTATGATTTATCATACGAACAATATTTCAGAATAATCTTATATAATCAGAAAGGAAATAATAATTATAATAAAACGAGCTTAGTTAACAAGTTTATTTTAATTTTTTAACTTAGTTTTATTGCTCGTTACAATAATCGTGCAGCAAACACTTTTTATTTGACTTCGAAAGCTTTAGCATTGTTTTCTCGATACCAATATCCAGGCACGAGAATGCATATCCGGTTGCATACACACGTAGAGATACGATTAGTTTATATATATGTGTGAATTATTATTTTTCTTTCTTTCTTTTAACAAATAACAGTGGTCTTTCTTAATATTTATATATAATATATAATATATATGTAATAGATGTATATATTTATATATCTCAAACGTATATATGTATTATATATATATATTTGTGTGTATATGTACATAATATACAGGGTGGAATAAAAGTCGCTGTCCTCGTGATAAATCTCTAAACGAATTCTTTTGTTTATGCATTTTTATGTATTCATTTGTATAGTGACGCGTTCTATCAACTGATCCAAATTTTATGGTTTTTGAAGAAAACGACTTTGATCTTACCCTGTAGAATATATACATTTATTAGCAGTATACACGCGTAAACGCGATTTATTCGATTCAGGGCGAATAACAATAGAACAAATGATTTATTCTGAATCTCGATGAACTTATCTCGATTAGGATAAATACGTGATTCGATATTAGTTTATCGTTCAACTAATATTTCTAATTTCGAATACGATTTATCCTAAGAAATTAGAAAACATCGTTGAATCGTGCCAAATTACTTTCGACGCTTGCAAAAGAGAGAGAGAGAGGGAGGGAGAGAGAGGGAGAGAGATTTTTCCATGGTAAAAAGAGGCAAATGCAACGACGATAACTCGATTACGATAGTGGATATGAATTTACGGATTAATTGGAAAAATGGTGAGTGATCGTGAACGGTGAACGTTATGCATCTCTGTAAAGGATTAGAGCGATGAGGAATGATCCAAGGACGGTCAAAATAATATGGTTTATTCTCGGGGAAATGGTCATCGAACCATTGCAACCATTTTCTTCGCAAAGTCCACAAAATTCCATAGCACCTTGAAGTTTTCCTTCTATCGACGTGCAAGGATCAACATTTTCCGCCTGTGCCGTTTGACAACTTCTTATCGTCAATAATTTGTTCTCATTGTCTTTACCTGTCAACGACAATCGATAATTAATAAAACGTACGTAAAAAGTGGAAGAAAAAATATTGAGCAAGGAAGGGAAACAATAAAAAAGGGAACGTCATTTTCTACTCACTTTTAACATCGACTTTGGCACATGCCATGTTCTTTAACATACTTTGATCGTGTTGCGGATCATCTACGGCAAAAATACTGAAAATGGGAATAAGTAATTTGTTCTGTTGAATACTTGTTTGCCATTTGGTCATTTTTTCCATCGTACATTCGATCGGCTCGATTGTCTTTGATTTGATCATATCGTTGCCGCAATCCTTGTCCGTAACTGAGGTACACATGTAACATTTTAATGTGTCATCTGGAACAATTATTACAAATTATGATTTAATCGTTAATATTTGAAATACTTTCGTCATGAAAATTCCATGAAAAACTGAACGACGAGAACGATGAAAAATTTGTCGAAGAAACGAAGAACGATGCTAATTTCCGAAACGATCGCGTAATTCGCGCCATCCGTTCGAACGTGCGAAAATTATCACGCACAGGATACAACAACGACGTCTTTGTTCGATGACATTTTCTTGTATTAACAAAATTTTCCTGTGGAGTTGCTCCGGAAAAATTTTCTCTAAATTTTACGTAACGTATATAATTATTTCAAGGAATTATTCATTTCGTACGAGTATATCCCGTTAATAAAAAAAGAAAAACACACACACACTCATTAATTAAGAAGAAATTTAATTTCGTAAAAAATACAAGACGCGTTCCTATTTAAACGTATCACCCTGTAACTCCGTATAAAAGAATCAAAATGTTAAACGGGATTGAAGTAGGAATTAATTGAAAATCGATCGAATAGTTGAAATGTCAAAGAAAAATGACGAGGAAGTTCTGATAGATGATTGTTAATAAATATGCAGTCCACTCAAGGGTGTGTTTAGTATTATTTCCAATGGGGTGGTTGCTAACGTATCGTAAAAATATTTATGATTGAGAAAGAGAAAGAAAGACGGGGGGAGGGTGCAGAAAGTATGTGGGGGTGTAGAAAAGTTGGCCTCCTTTACAGAACGCGCGTGTTCCTATTATTTGGGTCGCGGCAATGTGGCGCCAAAATCCCCACCCAACCCCCTTTTCTTTCTATTATTTTTCATTTTATTTCTATTTTTCCTTTCCTCTCTTTCTTTAACATTTTTTTCCATTCTTTATATCGATTATTTCAACAAAATTAATTCATTAACTTTGTTTTAAGAATAGTAAACGAGAAATCGTATTTCTATTTCGAATAAGTTATAAATAATAATGAAAAGAAATTTGAAAGTTGTTTGAAGAAGAGCTTTTCAAGCAAACTACCACCTCGCTGTTAAAAGTAATAAAACCTTTGATAAATCGGACACGTAGGAAAACGAACTTTGTCCTGGTTCGACGATCTTGGAAAAAAGAAACACATTAGGAAAGTTTTACGAATATCAAGAATTTTCTTAACTTCTTTTAATACGTGTCGAGATGCAAATACGCGGTGGTCGTATTAGCTTTAATTTCTAATCGAAAAGGATCGTTATTTTTTCTCGATGTCGAATCACGTTTTTATTCAAATATAAAAACAATCGTCAAATAAAATAAAATAAAAATGAAGCAATGGTTAAGAAGAAAATAAAACTGATTGAAGATTACGATAAATACTATTACGTCAAACAAACAAACAAAATGTTTAAACGAAAAAATTCCCACCTGATCGAACCGCCAAAACGAGAGAAGCGAGAACGACGAAAAGTATCGCAACGTTTCGATGCATCTTTCCTTGTCTCGATCACAGTTTTCTATGTCTCTCTCTCTCTCTTTCTCTCTCTGTTTCTACCTCCTTCTAGGAATCACTAAAATTTTGACTAGAAAAACACTAGCTCGGCCGATACGATGAGAAGCTTAGAAAAGGAAGGGTTGTTGTCGTGTCGACAGCCTGATCGCGAATATGAGATCGCTGCCAGTGCTTCGGCACTTTCCACACATCCACTCACTCCTCTCCTCTCCTCCTTTCCCCATTCCTTTGCTTTTCTCCCCAATCCTCTCTCTCACGAGTCTCTCCCATCGCGCACGACGCGTACGAGCCACCTATGTACTTTACACACCCCTTCTACTTTTATACCTCCTATCTTTTCTTCCATTTTTGTCCCATTTTTTTCCTACCTAATCATACAATCGTTTTTAAACAATTCATTCTCTTTGTATTTGAAGATATTCCTAAACCAATACATATAGGAAACGTTTACTGTATGTACATTTTCAAGATTAATCGAAACTATTATATTGAAGGACACATCGTGAACGAATTTGTAAATTTCCATGGGATTTTTATTTCATTTACACGAATTTAAAATAACTTCAAACTTACCCCCATTCTCCCTCCGTGTTTTAAATACACCTACACTGAAGCATATATTCTAGATTGATCAAAACTTATTGGACATAGATTGACCGTGCGAATTACGAAAAACATACGCAAAATATCTATTGCCCAATCTTTGCAGACATCCTATAGAATGCTTCGAACAATCTATATGATTCCTGGATTCTGTACATTGACCGTAACATATATATATATATATATATATATATATATATACATCGTAAGAAATATTAGTGAAAGTATTCGAAAAGAAATTCTTTTCACGACGACGAATTCACCTGTTGCATGGCAACAAGATTAAACTTTGCCAAAAGACTGGCGAGAATAGTTACGGAAGTAGAATGAAAGAAGAAGAAAATAGAAAAAAGAGAGAGGAAGGAAAGGTTATCTCGTTCAGTGTATCGTCCGATTGCGAATATCGAACTTATGTTAAAATCGGCCGATGTTATATCCGGTATACGTTTTTTGGCAACGATTCCGAAAGAAATTGTTGGAAAGTCTAATGTAATGCCGATGCTCGAGGGGATCAACAAAGGCGAAAGAGAAAGAGAAATAGAGAGAGAAAGATGACAAGTTTAATCGACTATTAGCCTAATTAAAACAACTAAAGTTACGCGGTAGAAATCGTTAGATTAGAAAATGTCAAATGCGAGAGCCAGAAAAATGAACACGCGATTGTTAGACACCGAGTTGTCGTCATTGTTACGATTAATTTAACGATAATTAATATAACCATTTAAAATAAATAATATGATATTAAGTAATACAAAAAATAATTTAAATCGTTTTGATTTTGATTGTAGAGTACGTAGAATAGGCAAAATCGTTGAAATAAGCATCATCGTTAATCGCAAAGTAGTATCATTTCAAGAGAAAGAAAGAAAGAAACGATACACGTTCCTCCAATGTTCTATGACATCTTTCCTAGATCCGAAGGAAATAGGAGAAAAAGGGGGCAAGGCGTATCGGAGTGGGTAAGGGAGAGGGGTGTGGGGGAGGGATGGAAGGAGAGACGACTGGCGCCGCGGCGCCCATCTACGACGCCGTCTAGCTCGGAGTTTTCGTTTCCACCAATTACCAACAAAACTCCATATAAAAATTCACATAGGACGATTTCAACCAAGATCGCAAACTCTCGTCTATTCTATTATTCCCATTTCTCTCTCTCTCTCTCTCTCTCTCTCTTTTTTATTGGGTTGGCAACTAAGAGAGTGCGGTTACTTTAACAATAACCTATTGAAAACACAAGTCCCCGGGACCAACAACCCAATATTTATATCATTTATTCCCACGTATTTTTTGCTTTCGCAGTATGGGATCCTCTCGAAAAGATCGATCCTTGTTTTGTTCTTCTTCATTTAATTTCAACATTATTTGTTAGGCGAACGTTATTCGAGAAATTGTTCTACTATAAAACAAATTGAAATATTTCCTGGAAAGAAAAATAAAGAGTCGATCATAAATCATGAAACATAAGAAATAGGTTTACGCACACACAAGATTGTGACCATTAGTTTATTTATAATAGGCTGACGTTGATCACCCTTTTTCTAAGTCGAAGGAGCGACCGTAGTGCAGATAACATCCTTTGGCATACGTTCAACGAGCGTTAAATATCCTTCTTAATAAGCGACGTCTACACACGCAACCGAAGCCACGCGAAATGTTCGAAAAGGCCGAAACAATAGATCACTAATTGATTTTAACTATTAAGTACTTACGAAAATGTTCATAAGAGTAAATTACTTTCATTCAAATAATTCGTAGCAGTTGATTGTTATTGCGAGCGAAGGTTTCCTCTCTCCCTCTCTCCCTCTCTCTCTCTCTTTATTTCCAAAGATGTGTTGAAAATGTTGAAATGCAAGGAAAGATGGAAATAGTGCGAGGATAGAAAATAATCGAGAGCGTCAGGACGCTTGGCGCCACATTGCCGCGACCCAAATAATAATAATATCGAGCGTTAGAAGGGGGGAAAGAGAACGAACGACTGTCACGTGGTACAACCCGAGGGTAGTTTGTGGAGGGATGGAAAAATCGCCGCCCACCCTCTTAGAAAAGTCATACGATATACTACGGCGTCTTCCTTATGTCCTCGAATACAACTAATCGTTGCTAGAATTATTAATCAAACAGTTCTTCTCTCTCTCTCTCTCTCTCGGTGTTGTCATGTTTGTCGACTATGTGAAAGCATTCGAAAAGTAGATACAATCTTGAAGAATAACATTTTTCCTACCGAACCCTGATGATATGCAACCTGTAATGCATGTGTGTAATAAGAAATAGACTATTCGTAAGAGTTGACATTTTTTGACCGTGTAAATTCTTGTTTTTTTTTCTTGAGCATTTAATCGAAAATGTTCTCATTTTGATAAAAATGCGTTGTAGCCAATGCGAGAGATAGATTTTTATTCATGAGAATGAATCAAAAATGGACGTTCCCCCATACCAATATCCACGTTTGTTCGAGACGAATTATCACTTCCCTTGGCACGATACTCAAATATTATAATGCTTCGAAGACGGCCGAAATGTCAAGCCTACAGTTGATTATCCTTGAAAAATATTCCAATCGGTTTCTCAAATGTTTCTCACGAACCGATAAATATTTCTACAAGGTTTATGGTCGAGATTTTACCATTTCGTTTTATTATTTATTATAATCCGTTATCTTATCGCATTAAAGTGATAATATGTCTAGACTTTAACGTTGCTTAAATAAAAAATAATCAAGCAGAATGATTACAATGTTCGTGGTTTATGCAGAATTCTTTTTTTTTTAGCGATGAATAGTCTCTTCGACCATGATTCGATGATTATCAAACGTCGAGTATAACGTAATTGACGAATAAAAGGACTAAGAGTTGAAAAAGGATATAAGGAAAACACAAAGTTTTGAAATTAGTTCTGGTTGCACGGTTGCAAGCAAAACCCTTGCATTCGCAAGTCAATTGATAACTGTCATCTGGATAACGTCCTCGATAACATTCCCTTTCGGCGTTCCTCCATTTTGCACACTCGCGAGTCGTCGAGTATTCTTTCGAATCCGTGAAGTAGTCTGAAAAGATTTTTCACTTCATTGATCGGAAAATAAATTTCAAGGGGGGAGAAATAGATCGTTTGGTTTTTCATCTTGAAATTTATGAACGACCACGTTAACTCTTCTGCAAAACTTGCCCTTTTTTTTTTGTTCTATAAAAAGAGAATGACTTACTTACATTTGTAAACATATTTACGACAATACGGGTGAGTCATTGGACACGGTTTGAGATATTTCGGATCGACCTTATTAAAAGTGCAGTCTTTGTCCTTCTTGCTGTTGCACTGATAACACTTGTTGCATCTATATTCTAAATTCATTCAAATTTAATTGATTCCTAATACATTTTAATTAATGTTATTGAGAATATATTATAAATAACTTTATTTTTCGGTGTACTATGATAAAAAATGTTCTCCTTTCGCGTAATTCATTAATTGTATTATAATCACAAATTTATAATAAAATAATTCTCTATTATTAAACAACCTTTGATTGAAATTTATCAACCGAGAGAATAATATTTATCAACGAACGATTATATAAACTTATCTCATTGGGATAAAAATATTTCTACCTTATCAGCGATCGACCATGAAATAATTTCTAATTATTTAAATGTTGAACTAACCTTTTGGAAGAAATAACAAAACTAATATAATATGAAATCTGTTCAATCTTATTTGCATCGTTAATTTTTCATGAATATTTATAACTCTTCGTAATATTTCTCCTCTTTTCTATAAAAATAAGAATAATCATTCTCTTGTTTATATCTCTCAAGTAGTAGTAGTATATAATAATAATAAAAAATAATCGATATTGTTAAAAATCCAATTTTTACGTAATTACTTAAAACCTTAGTCTCTAAACTAATTACCAGATCTACGAGGAATGAAGGGATCTTAACCTATTCTCTGTTTTTAGTAGAGCTCGTTAATTATAGTTGAAACGATCCCTCGAGAATCTTCAGAATAAACTGCTTCAAATCGTACAGAATCAATTACACTGATCCACTATTATCATGAAACAGAGTATACTACTTGGATAGGGTGTACCAGTTTTGATCATTCGACACGCGCATGATGACTTAAAATATTACGTGTAAACGAAATCGATCGATCGATCGATTTGTAATTTTATCGAAATGTTATCATCCCTTCGATTAAACATCATCAATTATTTATATCTAATTTAATAATAAAACAATATATGCAACACTTCTCAAGTGTGAAAATAAAATATAATCAATATCAAAATTGAAGTTACATCTTTTCTAATTACAATAAGTATGTCATGGATAACAAGGTTGCTAAAATGCAATGCTAAATGCGTTAAATGATCTAGTAAAGAAAAAAAAAGTGACTTACTAGAGATGACATTGACTAATTGCTTCAAACGATTAATCAGTCTTGTTTTCTTCATTATTTTAAAGAGCAACTTCGTCGCACGTGATAAGGCATAATATTAAAAGATGCATAGATTTAAATTAATCAAAATCTCATTAGCAAATAACAGGGTGATCGATTTCAACGCGTTTAGAAATAAGAAACTCCCTGATTATCCTAATGTATTATAGTTTAAAAATATCATTTTTGGACAGGAAGAAGATCGTTAGGAATTGCGAATTGCACGCGATTATTGCGTGGGTTAAATTGTTTTACGTCGCATGTAAGAATAATAGAATTACCTACAATCAAGAAAAAAACACTACAATTTTAATTGCGAATATTTAAAAATTAACTTCAATTTTATATAAACTAAAGGAGAGACAATAACAATAATAATAATAATAATAATAATCATTACCCTAATTGAGTAATTAAATAAAATAAGTAATACTAAGTAATTTTTTATTAAAGAAAGTTAAGCTCTCAACAAAGTCTATGATAAAATGTTGTTTTTGTTAAAATTCCTAATAGGAAAAGATTAGATTAGATTAGAAGATTTAGAAATAGATTTATTTTGTTCGTGTATCTAATGAACAAGGACGTGCGAAAATCAGCAATGAAAGGATACCTTCTGGGAGAGTATACTAGTACTCGTACTCATTTACGATTGTGGCCGAGTATATGTGACAGTTTTGTGACGTTCAGCGTGTCACAGGAAAAGGAACATTATCCACTCAACGTGTTCCAAACCACCACTTTACGCTCTATTTGAACGTAAAGCTCTTCGTACCATCCACGGTCTTCTCCCCCGTTCAAAGTACGGCCCTACGCTTCCTATTATTTTTATTTTTTAGTATTACAGTTTCGATCATTAATTATAACATCGTTAAATCGATACGATTTTATATATAATTTATTATTGTTATTATTATTATTTAAAATTGTGATGGGAAATTAGTTGCGTAACCTCGGTCGAAGTTTACTTTTCAATTTAAAAAACATTATTTCAATCAAATGGACTAAACTTTTCGCATGGATTAAGTAATCAAATCTATCATTAAAAGTTACAAACAAAATGATAACGAACGTCGGAAGAATTTAACGATTTTATTATGAAAGAGATAGAAATAGGGCCTATTCGGGTTAATAGTTCCTTCTTACGTAGGAATAATCGATTCTCGTTTATGGGAGCGTCGATTCTCGCAATGCGCATGCGTACTCTTGTTCTCAATACGCGGGAAATTCGATCGATAAGATTGATCATATATTTTTCAAATAAAAGTGAAGATATTATA
Source organism: Polistes canadensis (assembly GCF_001313835.1). Lineage (NCBI taxonomy): Eukaryota > Metazoa > Arthropoda > Insecta > Hymenoptera > Vespidae > Polistes > Polistes canadensis. The sequence continues at coordinate 343,727 of NW_014569554.1, forward strand.
ATATAATTATGGGTAAAGTATTACTACGTTTGATCCGAAATAGTTTATGGTTGTCAAAAAGAAATGAATGTAAATATTCGTGGTTCTCCAAAGTACCGTTTGCTTCGTTGTAATATATCCACTAATAGAAATTACGTTACCCCAGGAAAGTTTTCCTTGCTCGACATAATTCGAAGATCGTTGGTTGTATAGAGTCCTTGGAGTTATTCGTAGACCAGTCTACGAATACCCTCCTCTTCTATCTCTATTTCACTATCTTTCTCTCTCTCTCTCTCTCTTCCTCTCTTTACACAGTTGAAATTGTGTGTACTTTACTCCTACAACTTGATCGTTAGCTACGTGTATTTACACATTGATGGATTATAAATTATTTATATTTATCAGATTTTTATATTCTTTTTCTATCCCTTTTACGTTTTTAATATATTTTATTATTATAACATTATTTTTCAGTGTGTGTCTCGAAAAATATGCGTTACAAATATATAATATGCGTTTAAATATGAATAATAGATAAGAAAATATAGACAAAAAAAACAAAATTGCAAGTATAAGAAATCATTAGAATAATTCGTTAGAAGCTTATGGACTAATCGTACATTTCTAATCCCAATATGTTATTCAAATCATTTCTAATATAGTAAGTGTATAAAAAACATATAAAAATAAATTGTTTTTTTTATTTCGTCTCTCTCTCTCTCTCTCTCTCTTAGACACACATTTTATCTTTCCCTCTCTCTCTTTCTTAAGGTCCCCACCACATTGGTTGTAAACGTTCGACGCAGACCAGTGCCGTAGAAACAAGGTAGGAAACTTATTCTCTGGTGTTTATAGTTTATCGTGGGAGTCCGTGGCGACGTAGGATAGGAAGCTTTGACAGTGCTTTTCCAGCTCTCGAGGCCGAATGATCGGCATTTTAGAACCCTAACTCATAATATTTTATTCTACTTATCTTAAACTGTCTCTCTCTGTCTCTCTCCCATTACCAATCGAGTGATACGAATCGTCGATCGTTTTAACATATCGCATCGTCTTAATCCTTGAAAAAGAAAAAGAAAAAACTTGTCAACAAAAATCATAACAATATAATATAATAATAAAAAAAAAACAAGTGTGAAAAAGGAGGAGAATTCGATCGGCAAGAAATCAGATTGAATTCTCATAATGAAGCTTATCTTTCTTTCATGCTGTGCCATCGTTATTCTTCTTGGATATCATGGTAAGAATTTTTGTCTGTCTTATTTAAATTTATATGTTTTTTGGTTTTGTAGACAACCATTTCATTATCAAATAAATCCACGAGAAGTCAAATTATTATTGCCTCTTGTTGAATTAGGAAATGATTTGTTTTTCCTTTTAATATCACGATAAGAATTTTTATTACACAGAATGATTTTTTTTTTTTTATAGAAAACATTTGATCGATGAAAAAACAAAGGTCTACTCGAATATACTTATTAGCGATTTTATAATTGATTGCAAGACAATGGTGTTGTACTCGTTAATAACGGTTGCTTATTTTTAATCAATCCCAACGAGAAATAGAGTAATTACGTCGAATAAGGGACTTTGTTTTTTTTTTTTAAAGAAATAGATCTTTTTGGCTCATGATGGTCCCTCATCAAAATGCATTGGCGCAAACGTCAACGAGATCGATGACGACGTACTATGCGCAAAACGACATCAGCATTGGCACTAATGTACAGAAATAGAGCATGAAGGGAAAAATTTTACTAAAATTGTATTACAACATAATGCTTTGTTTTGTTCATTTAATTCTTAAAATCGTTCGAAAGAATTTCATTGAAAAATTATGCTTTTTATCATCGTATTCTTGAAGCACAGAATAATAAACTTCTGTTTAAGTTAGTCAAAACGTTGAATATTTCATAATCGAGACAATCCGTTCTTAGAATGTTCAATTACCGAGCGAATAGCTGATTTTATCTGAAGTCGATCATTAAGTATAATAAGTAAGCATGATCTTGGATTACAGTGATAGAGATCTATCGAGAGTCTAATGATCAGTTTTAAATTACACGATGATGAACTCATGTAATTTATATTACACCTCTGTCAAATTTTTGTAATTCTTCGTAATGACAAAATCAAATCGCACACGTCACACTTGTTTCGTTAATTTCCGTTTAATTCCATGCGTGTTCTCAGAAACGAGATCATCGTTTGTGCGCATACTTTTGAAGCTTAATCTTTCCGTGTCTTTCTAGGCCACGTAGCTGCATCGATTTTTATATCAGTTAGGGTCGGGAGTTCGATGAACTTATCTCGTGCTCGTTTATGGGTCAGTTTTTTTTTTTTAAATAATTATTATACAATCCTTAAAGATAATTATTTACGTATGAATTGTATTTTAATTTCAATGATCATTTCGTAACAAACTGTCTGTCAATACGATCGATTTCACGGAGAATGCAAACGTTAATAGTAATTTTTATTAACACTTGATTTCTTTATCGCTTCTTTCGCTCTCGATGATGATGAGATGACCTCTCTTATCGTTTTTTAAAGTAAATTACGCGGGTATTATGGGTGCTAATGCAAATAGTTAAATAATATCCTTTTAACACAATCCTATATAATTAACGTATTAACATTTCGTACGTTTAGTTAATTAATATTGTTCATTTGTTAATTTGTAGGTGCCAATGCCATAGAGTGTTACGTATGTAACAGCAACGACGACAGTCGATGCGCGGACGAGAATCCACCTGACGCCTTGAAAAAAGATTGCGGTGATCTGAAGGATGGTCCGAAATTTACCATGTGTCGAAAAATTACCCAGGTCATTGAGTTTAGCGTTAATGGCCGTAAGTAATTTATTAATCCTAAATATAATTTAGGATGACAAATCGATACGAAAATAAAATATAATCTAAAAAATTATTTGGTAAAAAAAGAACACACACATTTCTCAACCCTAACGAAAGTTCGTTAAATATTAGAAATATTTTGTTTTCATTCCAGTGCCAGCTAATACCCGAGTGATACGTAGCTGTGGTTGGATCGAATCGAGTTACAAGGGAAAATGTTATCAAAGAAGCGGATTCGGTGGCCGACAAGAAGTTTGTTCGTGTTTGCAGGATTATTGCAACGGTTCGACGACAGGTGCCGATCAACCGCCGAAATCGTTTATCCTATCGTGTGCACTAGGTGTCATCCTACTTGCGATTGCACGCAATTAGATCGACAAATATGACGAGTCCCTTCATCGATATGAGTTTTTGTCATTACCATCACCATCGCTACCACCACCACCACCACCGCCAACGATGACACAAATGACGACGATGACGACGACGATCACACAGACGATTAATAATGGAGCACCGCATAATAATAAATAAACGTCTAAGCATACGAAGATGACGATTAAAAAGATCATGCCGATGATAAATGAAAAATCTTCAAATTATAACAAAATTCAATTGATATTTACAAAATTTGACCAAAGATATCATCGAGGAGTGGGGGGAAGGAAACAAAAATGTAATTTTGTCCCCACCATTCCTATTAAATGAATTTATAAGAAAAATAAAAAACAGAGAAAAACAGGGGGGGGGGAAACAACTAAAAGAAAAGTAATAATAAGAATAATTGTGCGGTCTTTCCATTGCCGTCTATTCGTCGAAGGGCCGTTGATTCTAGTTTTAGCGTAACGGGGTCCCATGAAGCTAATGATAGAAAAAGAAAAAAAAAGCAAAAAGCAAAAGAAGTGGAAGAAAAAGGGGGATTACGAGGGTCTTCTACAAAATTTCGCGTATTTCGAATTCGCGAGAGAATAAATGAGAAGATGTCAAAGTTTATTCCTCACAATTACGCCGAAGAATATTCGTTTGATTTTAGATCAAACGTTTGCTCGAGAGCTCGGCATAGAAAATAAATATAATATACACTAATTTACAACATACACACACACACAAACGTTTACGTACGATTTTTTTTTATTTCCGACGAGATGACCCAAACAGAAATGTTACCAATCAAAAAAAAATAGAAAGGGAGAGGGAGAGAGAGAGGGAACAAATTTGTAAATTCATTTCCTCTAACACAAGTATCTCATTAAATTATTTATAAAACAGACAAAAATCTAATTCTCAAATAATAATACAAAAAATGTATGCATTTAATAGACGATTTGTTTTACATACGTAAACGTATTGTTATATGTTACATACATACATAAATACACACACACACACACAGAGACATAATACACATAAATACACACTCGCTGTGTTCATTCAAGAAATTTTATCGCATAGAGAGCTTTAATAATAGAGAAAGAGAGTGAAAGTGAGAGAGAATGAAAGGGAAAGCGTATCCGTCTTGTCAACTTCGGACGTTGCAGCAGCCGATATCCGATATAAATCTCGATACGTTTTAATTGCGAAAGTCTAACAGAGAAATCTAATATAAAATAGTAATAATAATAAT
>NW_014569554.1:348937-386326 GCF_001313835.1 Polistes canadensis
CGAATTTGTACGTGCTTCGACTAACATAAAGGCGACTTGACAGTCCGGTTGATCGGTTCGTTCCGATCAGAAATTTTGTTCGTTTCCTTTTGCTATTTTTTTTTTTTTTTTTTTTTTATTTCCATTCAATCGCATTGCCATTTGTTTGACCGAGTTTCGCATGAACTTGGTTTGATCATAGTAATCGCAAGTGTACGATGTTATGCCTGAAAATATTTCGGTATATTACTGGAATACCCTCACGAAGGTACGAAAAAAACCCTTATCCAGTTTCGAGAGGATCTCGTTCTTCAGGTGAGTTCTCGATCAAATGTTTACGTCAAATTTTGTTTTCGCTAATGAGGTTAGGTACAAGTGTCAATTGACAATTTACGTGGATATTTATTATAAAGGAAAAACGAAAAGTACGAGCGTGTTTTCGACAGAAACCGAGCCAAGACCGATCATTCGATTCTGATAATCGGCTCGATTGGAACATGCATTCAGCGACTTCGCGATCGAGTCAATCGTCTCTGCAATCTTCCGTACCGAATGCATCAACATCGTCTCTTTTGCAACAACAACAACAACATCACCACCACCACCACCACCACCACCACCAGCAACAACAAATCCTTTACGGACCTGTCGTCAATCCAGTGATACCTCTCCAACCTTATGCCCCAGGAATACACCCAACATGCATTTATCCCACAGCTCAACGACCCGCAGGATTATCATCAACTCCTATTTCTGTGCAAATGCAAGGTTAAATTCTACAAATCATTAATAACTACTCGTTAACAATCAATTGCTTCGATTATTTCGATAATCTTTAATGTTTACGTACTTAGGCAAGCCCAATAAGTGGCAATTCAAGAATAATAAGATTAACCGTGGTCACCAGCAACAGCATACTCAACAACCATTCTACAATTCCAAGCTTGTGTTTGAACAAGGCTCGAACAACCCCCCATTACCTTCTTCAAACTCATCCTTCATCCTAACATCGTCGAATTTTGCCCACGGTGGACTCTTAGGAGAATCTTACAATAATTCTGCGGTGACTTTGTTACCTCAAACCCCATACGCGAAATCACCGGACACTCAAGCTTTCTGTTTGTTCCAAGACCGAGACAAATCTCAGTTAGCTCAACGTCAACAGTCATCGTCAGCTCGCGGTTCTTACTACAACGTATCTTCAGCAAATACCTGCAATTTGCAAACAGTTAATTCAAATGCATTTCAATTGGCAACCGTCAATCCGTTTTCTACTGTAACATCATTCACGAATAATCAGATAACAGGACCGATACAAACCGTACAAGCTACACAAGTCTTCCCGAATCCGCAAATAGGTTTATTGTTTGCTGGACAATTACGTGAAAAATTGTCAGAGACAAATATCGAGAGTAGTTCGTTGAATGCATACTCGAAAGATAAGTTATCGGTCGTCAATAATACAATACCAATTAATTCTAGTAAGACAGATAATCGCGGAAACTGGCCGGTACATGAAAACAAAGCGACTTCAGTGAATAATTTTGAGTCAAATTCAAAAGAACCGTCTGTTCCACGAACAGGGGAGAAACTAATAGTTGAGACGGCGCAAGAGGAAGGTGCATACTCGGACGAATCTTCGGCAAGTTTCGAATTCACTCTCGAGGCCGAGAAAATGGTCTCTGCATTGTGCAACACCACGTCGTCGAACGATTTGAGTAAAGAAGAACCACGTAATGGAAAGAAATCAGATGATAATGCGTTCTTCGATGGAGCCGGTGATAATCCATCGAACAAGAACAATTGGTTCTCGAATTTTTGCACGGATGAAAGTAACAAAAATGAAAATAATAAATCTATAGCCATTCAAACGGATGGTCCTTGTACAGACAGATCCCAATATCCCGAATTGATTCGAAAAACAGCTTATTGGGGTTGCACCGAAGCTGAAATTGTTCTCAATTCGGAAACACTACAACAAAATTCTAACAATGGAAAGTGGGATCGTTTGATCAATTTGTCTTCGGCTACTAGAACAGCGATCACAAAATCCTCAACTTGTTTTCCAATATTTGCCGGCGATCGTATCTTTGCTAAGGACTTGATAAAAGCTTTGCTGCGTGTCAGCAACGGCTGGCTCATTCTCGACAATTATCTGAACAAACAACACTATCCTAGTCTTGCTGAGAAATTAAACGACGAGTTACTTCGATGTTTTCAAACTTGGGAAGAGAGTACTTACGAATTGCTTCGTCAGATTGTAGAAACTTTTTTAAAATTGGAAGAAAACAGTCGAATGTCCGCCGATAAATACGAGAACAAACTCGTAGATACATCCGTGGCATCTTTCCCAGGCGATGTGACTTTGTATACGTCGATTGATCTCTTCGATTGTTCAAAAAACGAGCCTAATTTAAAGTCTACCAGAAAGGAAATCAATAACGAAATTTCGAAAGACGAAGAGCAACGACAATCAGCGGTATCGTCCACCATGTCGACCGATGATGCTACTCAAAAAACTTATCGCAAAGAAACCAAATTACGAAGTAAGTGGACAATAACAGAAAATTTAATATCTTCGATAGGCAATGAGAAATCATTAAATCGTACAAAAAATAACGAACGAACAGGTAGCAGATTTCGTAACAAGAAGGCATCCTCGTTGTCCAGTAAAATTGATACGTCGGAACGATCGGTCAACGCTGAATTCTTTCATTTGAGAAGCACCGTAATGGAGAGGAATCACGAAAATTCGAAGGAATGGCTATTGAAAAACAGGAAACAAGAGTTCTTTTTCGACAACAACATTCCTACGCCGTGTATGAATGCAGGATTGGTTTATGGTATTCAAAGACCAACCACGAATATGAATTACGATCCTTCATTGTTTGGAAATACTTTAACTAGACATTTCTACCCTGGTAATGACAATGTTCCGATAGCACGCGTCGATAGCAGAACGATCTACGAGAACAAATCGAATATCGGTGCTCCGGTTTATATCGGCAAGTCATCAACCGATCAACTCGAATTATTAGCTGTTCCAAGAAATAGAATGACGTTGTTGAGTCAAATAGAACCGGATATACCAGAGAAAGAATCCGAAGAGATGACTGCTAATTTATCCGCTTGGTTTGCCAGCATGAGAAATGCTAATGGACAAGTCCAACAACAGCAGCAGCAGCAACAACAACAACAACAACAATCACATGTTCAACATCACCCGTTGTCTCATCGAGATCAAACTCTTGCTAGAAACACGATAGACTTTACCAGACAATTACAAATCGATACGAATCGACAACTTCAAACATTAAGAAACATGCAAAGTATTCAAAGTGCACCGTGGAATGCCGAACACATTCTCAGCAAACGATTGAATGTTCATAGTCAAATTACTGAAGAATACGACAGCTCGGAGGATGTAAGAGTTTACATGAAACCTGGCAGTTATAATGTACCGAAAAAAAGACATCATAGAAAGAGTAATACTAGACGTTCTGACAATTTGCGCGGTTCTGGAAATAATTACAAGAATATGCATTCCAGCAAAAGTGAAAAAGTCCCTAGAGTATTGGCATCCTCAACCCCGATAACTCGAACTACGTTAAATACCACAACAACGCAAAGTGTCTCTCTCCAAAATTCACCGACCATCCTGAAACGTGTTACTTCAATTAAAAACAATCTTGAACAAGACGTCACTTGGAAAGCAGCATGTGCCTCGGCAGAAATCTTATTGGAAGCACTCAACGTAAAGGATTCGAAAAAAGAAACGATCAATGATAATTTTGAGAACGATGATAACTTCGTTGACATCAAAGATATTAAAATCGAGAAGGAAAGTGACAAAGAAGATCGAGTATCGTCAAAAAGTTTACACCGTTCAAAACTATGTCAACGTAATCAAACGAAATCCGATAAAAACCGCGACGACATTGCAGAAATCGATGCATCGAGTTACGAGGCGTCCGAAGATGATTCCGGATCAACCAGCAAATTATCTCCGCGTACAAACGTTCTCATTAATTCCCAAGACAATCGTAATACCAAAACGAACGTGAAAACTGATTCGTGGCTGATCAGAACTCTGAACAATGCTAGCATGATGAGCAAACAGAGAAGAAGACAAAATGATTTCGTTATAGCTGAAAGTTCGGAATCATCTAACAGTTCGATGATCGAGGAAGAACGTACTTGTTTGACTTCGATAACAGCTGTTGGCATGACTACAACTATAACAGCTACTACTACGATCAAAGATCGAGAAGAAACTATTGCTGCTTCCCGAGAAATTGGTATTACCGATCGAGCCAATGAAAACGATCTCTTAAGTGAAATCAAAAAAGACAGTGAAAGTACTGTTGGACGTGCTACTTATTCGGAAACTGTACGCAGATCGACAGGATTTTCAACGGGATTATCGTCTAACATAATACGATCGGTTAAAAAGAAGCCCATAAATTCGAGCCCATCTTTAAATTATACTACGATCGTACCGATCCCTGGACGTAAATGTTACAACAAAGATTCGGAAAGGTCTTACCATTTGTTACACAAGTCGCGAAAACCTTCGTGTAAAAAATCATCGAGGATGATGGACGACAATGAGGATCGTAGATCGGAAGAAGATGGATCGTTTTCTTGTTCGAAATTAAAAATGGCAGATAACGAAACGTCTTTGTCGTCGATGATCAATTTATCATCGAAATCTAGTGCAAGTAAATCTTTGCAATGTAAAAAGAAAGTAGATAATAACGACTCGATCGATAATTTTGTTGAAACAAAATGTTCAAGTAAATTGAACGATCGAGGCTGGTCAGTTTGGTACAGTTCAAGAAGAAAACAATCCCTAAGTCCACTTGCTTTGAGTAAATTAGAAACTATATATCGTGCTGTTTGTCAAATGGACGAAACGAACATTTTTAAATATCCACCTTCATCCTCTTCAACCCCTTCTATCGGAACGGTTAGTCCTCGATAGAAAATCAATTATTTTTCCTGTTTAAACATTTGTCAAATTTAATCGAGATTATTTTACAGATGGATGATTATTGCAAAGTTATCAAGAATCCGTTGTTTCTCGAAACGGTAGAATATAAAATTAAAAATCGAATTTATCACAAGATCGAGCATGCTGTAAGAGATTTTCGAAGAATCGTTTATAACTCGAGAATTTATCACAAGGTTTGTAATATTTATTTTTTCAAATTATTAACTTAACAATTGTTTCCGTATAATTAGTTATTCTTTTCTTTGCGATAGAATGATAATGATAGTGTGAAAAAGATCGAGAATTTATCGAAGAAACTTGAGGAATTATTCGAGGAACACTTTACCAATTGGGATTTCGATAATATTAGTGGAAGTCCGAGAGAAGATTCACCGATAAGACCAAAATTTAAATCAACTAATTCGAGTCAAAAAACACTTGCTGGACATTATAAAAATTCTAAGAAAAGTCCTTCTACTATAACCATTGCAGAAAGCACGTCGCTTCGATAACGATCCCTTTCTTCCCCCTTTTCCCTCTTTCCCAATTATAATTAATAACAACGAACAATATCGGAAAACTATTTTATGAACGATGAAAATATTTTGCTCATTTATTTAGAACGATAATTATTATAGCTATAGTATTTTCAATATAAACGTAGTATTACGTGCCTTCTAGTCATTAGAAATAAATCATAATTGTTGATATTGTTATTGATAAGTGTGTTTTAAGAATTCATTCGATCGAATCTCAAATTTTCCCGCCTTCTCCGTGTTATCCTATTGGTATCCATTTTACACCGGTCAATTCGAATCCGTGATTTTCGTTTTTTTTTAATATATATAAATATATATCACGAACGTTCAAAGTAATTGTCAAGATATCAATGTAAATTATAAATTATAAATTATAGATTATGAACAATAAATGTAATACATAAAACAAACAATATACTCACTCCACTACGAAGATTAATTTCAAATTTCCCACCTAAATCTTGCTTCTCATCGTATTCTTGCGTATAAGACTTAAGCATTTTATTTAATAAATAATAAAAGATACCTCGAGAGAGAGAGAGAGAGAGAGAGACAACTGATATTTAATTCTTCACGTGATTAAACAGTAAGCATAAACGTAACTTAAAACATTGATAAGATAAACGATATTTTTACGATACATTTTAATGATAAAAATTGTAATATCGTATGAGATGCACTTAACTATACCAATTAAAGAAATTAACTGAGAACTGAATGCTTATGAATGTTACTGATTAAAAAAATGGCGTCATTTTATTATGACGTTATCAACCTATAGCCAATCAATGCGAAAGAATTTAAAACCATTTTATTCCTTGCTAGAGAAAATATTTTCCATTTTATATTGTTAATTTTATATGCGTCCTTTCTTATTTTTTAAATTTCATATTTTGCGCGCGATTAAAGGCTGATCCACAAGTCACGATCGTATCGCCATCTTGATACGTTTTTATTTCCAAGAAATTAACCTAATGGTTTCAAAAAATACAACTTTTCTCAGTCCATCGATGAACACGTCAAAATGGTTTCTGTTAGTTTAAAGTGAAAATCATTCGCGTTTTAGTTTAAATCTAAAGTTCAAATTGATCAGCGAAAATTTTTAATTGTGAGTCAATTATTCTTAACCAAATTGTATTGTCTATATAGAATTGATGATATTTTATGAAAATTATGAATATGAAAAGTCATACACATATATCTCTATCATATGTATACATAGTATATGTATATATCTATCTCAAATATACATACTTTTGTTATTCTGTTAACAATTTTGCATTTGCAAAAGTTTTTGCATTTTTTGTTTCTTTGTTGTGTTGACATGTACAGTAATAGTGAAGAAAAGTGTTCTTGCATTAAGAATAATAAATGTCGTATTTTTTTTTCAGGTTTATAAATCAAAATTTTATAAAACAATTATGCTGCACAGATCTTACACTCTCTTGAAATTCATTAGAAATGTTAGCTGTCACTGTGCAGATGAACAATGTATCTTTCAAATAGGCTTGTCAAGAAGATACTCTAGCATATTGATAACATCTAATCCTGGTGTACGTAATTTTAGTTTGAAGAAAGCAGAAAAATTTACAGACCTAAAATGGACTTGCATTGTATCTCTGCGAGAAATATCCGACGATGTGAAGGAAAAAAAGAATGGAGATGTGCTTCAACAGAAGAAGGTATCAGTCGAAGATGGTCAAGAGAAGTTTATCGAATTGACCGAAGAAAAATTAGGAAAATTAAAAGAACGACCTTTGACCACGGAGCCAATAGTTAAGACCGATGATAAGAAAAAAAAAGATTTGGGAAAGGTAGTAGGTATCGTTGACAAAATTTTATCGGATAGTAAAGAAACTGCTACAGAAGAATCCAAGAAGGGTATGTATTTTTTGATTAAGAGGACGCATAACGATTCATTGTAAGGTATTTTTTCTTACAGCTAAGAAAAGATTGAGAGTTGATAGATCCACATCGTCATTGGAGCGTAACTTCATTACACCGGTAAAAGCTATGACCGACTTTCTGTTGAAACCAACCGATCTTGAATCATTGCCTAAAACAAAGCGAAGATCTCCCTACGAATTTGAACCACCGATTACTGTTTATTGGAGAAAAGATGTTGAAGCTAAGTAAGAGAATTTATTTCATGGGTCAGCACGCTATATGATTGTTAACATTGCCGAAGATGTTTGATCGAATGCAGTAAGGTTATACTGCTTTTAGAGCACTGGAAGTCTGGGGGTCTCGCGCAGCTTTGTTAAAAGAGCTTTTGAAGAAAGAAGTAGAACGGAAAACTTATCAACAAAGTAAATAGATTTAAAAAGTTATTCAATAAATAATAGTTATTAATATCTCATAAACTACTCTTGCAACATTCATTCATTCATAACAGATATATTTACTGTAAAACGAAGATTGAGAGACTATAGACGGGAAATGGGCAGCAAAACGGAGACGATTCAAGTGGAAGGCTTGTTTGGTAGATCCGGGCGAGTAGTATTAACGGCAGTTATAATGTAAGTTTGAACAATCCTTTTTTCGTATGGCATTAAATTTAATATTCGATTTAAAAACAAAAAATTATACTTTACATTTAATTACAGAAATGCAAGTAACTTTCTTTTTAAGCTGTTCGCTTGGGTATATACGGGTTCGCATAGCATGTTCTCAGAGTGCATACATTCGGCAGCTGACACATGTAATCAATTGATTTTAGCTTATGGTATTCACAAGTCTGTTCAGGTAAATTAAATATAACAAAAATTATATATAAAATAATAACGAAAAATAATGATATTATAGAATCCTAATGCCGATCATCCATATGGTTATAGCAACATGAAATACGTATCCTCTTTAATTTCGGGCGTAGGAATTTTCTGCGTTGGTACAGGTTTATCGGTCTATCATGGGATTAACGGACTTATGTCTCCTGCGCCCATTGAATCTTTTTATTGGGCATACTATATTTTAGGTGGTTCCTTAGTTTCCGAAGGAGCCACTTTGTTGGTAGCTATGAATTCGATTAAAAAAGGAGCAGAAGAAAAAAAAGAATCTTTTTGGGATTACGTGTTGTCGGGTCAAGATCCATCCGTCAACGTCGTTCTAATGGAAGATTTGGCAGCAGTAAGATTTTTAGTTTCTTCAATCGTCGATTGAACGCGATGCAATAGAAAATATTTTAATATTTTCATTCACCAGGTATTAGGGATAGTTTGTGCTGCTTCTTGTATGGGCTTAACTTCTTTACTAGGAAATTCAACTTTTGATGCTATTGGTTCCTTGTTAGTCGGTGGTCTTCTTGGTGGAGTAGCATCCTTTATAATTTATACTAACGTCGCAGCTTTGGTCGGCAGAAGTATATCGCAAGAAAATCTTGACAAAATCAATGCCGTTATAGAATCAGATATAATGGTAAAAATTATAATTAGAATTAGGTCTTACAAATGAATGATATTCTATTTTCATTTATTAATGATCGTAGGTTCGAGCTATTCATGATGTCAAAGGCATCGATATGGGTAACAATTTGGTCAGATACAAAGCAGAGTTAGATTTTGATGGACGAGAACTAACCAGATCTTATCTCGATAAACACGACCTGCTTACTATGTTGGAGGTACGATTGTAACTACTTTATCAAATGATATAAAATTATCATTTATTCGAAGACGATTTATAATTAATTTTGAAATCTGTAGGAAGTGAAAGGTATGCAAAATATTGATGAACTGGAAGCATTTTTGTTAAAACATGGTGAGAGTATCGTCGACATGCTCGGCGGTGAAATTGATAGAATAGAATTAAAATTAAAGGTAATTAAAATATTACTTTTCTTTTTATTCTTTTTCTACAATATAACCATGTATATAATCATGTATATAATCTACTTTTCTCTTTACAGAAAATTCATCCAGAGATTAGACACTGCGACTTAGAAGTTTTATAAAAATAACTTTTCAGTATCGTAATATCTCCCTTGTAAATATTTAGCTGTAATACGCGTATTATAATTTAGAATGTACCTACGAAAAAGAGTAATTATTTGCTGTAATGATTGGAAAAAGATTAATTGTTTAAGATGAATGATTATAATAATAATAATAATAGTATGTATAACGGGTTGGCTAATAAGTAATTTTAGAATTTTATATATAACTAAACAACAACATTATGTAACAATATTATACAAATTGTGTATATTAAGTAATATGTATTTATTTACGTAGTATTAATTCAATACTTGATGTTGTTTTTTTACAAATGAAATACTAAAAAATCTTACACGACTTATTGACCAACTTTAAAAAACTATCCGTAACGATAAGTGTATAGGTGATAGATAATGATAATTATACAGTATGTATTAAATTTAGACATTCTTCAAGATCGCATCTAAATAAAAATTCTTTATTTACTTTCATTATTTATAAAATACCTCATGGAATATTTCCTTTTTTTCCCCAAATGAACTAAAAGACAAATCGATATTTTAGTCGCGTTCGTTCCTCTTGACAACTGTGAACACAACAGAATGTTGCTATGCAAAAGTAAAAGCATGTTCGTTAACGGTACATTCCGTATCATCGAAATAAACAATAAAAAATTATGTGCACGTGTGTATATTTATTAAAAAAAAAAAAATCTGAAATAAAATTAAATATTTTTCTTTAATCGTAAGATGAACAATCGCGAAAGAAATCGATTTTCAAAAAAACAACGAAGACTCACGAATAAATGGTCTTCGGAGGATACCGACGATAAGAGGATAGAATCGAATCAATTGAAAAATGGAACAAGAAATAAGATTCTCGAGTTGGAGGATCCTTCAAAGGATCAATTGGAAATATTGGAAGAAAATTCTTTGAGGAGGGAGGAAGAAATAAAAGAATCACGTCAAAGTGTATCCGGTAGAAGAAAGAGAAGAGCTTTGAAACGAGATCAAACTTTAGAAATCACTTCCTCCGCTGAGACTGAAACAGACAATAATGTTAATAAAGTTAAGAAAGTCTTTGAGAAAGATGAAATCCTTTCTTCAAGTTCGAGTAATCGTGCTCGTTCTTCCACCAATCGTTCGCGCAACAAGTCGAGGAAACGTAAGAACGATGATCAAACGAATAATATTGAAATACCTATCACAGATATCTTAAGAAAATACGAGGAACCCGTGCCTCCCACTCCACTGACTGCAGATAAGATCTACGTTCAAGGTGACAATGGTTTTAGCACGATTAAAATTATTACCAAGGAGGACGATCGTAAAAACACCTTGAAAGCTTTTTCGTACGTCTCGAAATACGAAACGATTTATTCACCTATCGGCATAGCTATATTAGCTCAGAAATTCTTCAAACGTACTGCATTTATTTATCAAGGTATCTTAAGTGGAATGGCCTTGGTACATCTCGTAATGGTGAATTATTTTTTAAACAAATTTTTCAAAATATTCATATTCTAATAGTATACGAATGATAAATAAATTTGTGTTCCTTTCTTAGATGCAATTTTTTTTTCATTCCTCGATGGATTTTATCTCAAAATATTCACGCTTCTCCGAGATTTATAGTAGTTTATTTTCTCTGCTGATCATTCTTTGCGTTGTCTCGACATTCGACAAGTTCGTATAAATATATTTCAATTGTTTATTTATGTTCTCTTCCCAATCGGTATATTTTTACTGGCTTCTTTTTTTCGAAAGGTTTGATTTAGCGCATTTAAATGTCGATCGATCGAGAGACGTCTGCAAAAATTACGTTGGTTCCGTTATTGCAATTTCATTGTATTTAACGACCTTGTGTTTGCACGAAACATATGCAAACATGGATGATAAATTAACGTTGATTCATTATCAGGAAGATTTTAATAATACCTCGTGGAATAACGTGAGTTTTGTCTAATATAAAAATATTTGTTAAAATATCTCTCTCTATGTAAATATTATAAAAATATAAATTTTTAGACGATACCTATCGAAGACATTTTTGACGGATTAACAACTTGGAAACAAATAAACATATCCAAAGATTTTCTTGCACTCTTGGGCTGGTTTTTTGTGGCGATTGGAATAAAAGAGGATGCTTTGTTATTACATCTCGAATCGATGCAAGGATCTACGCAAACGACATAACATTTTCCATGAAAATGAAAACCGCATTTGTCTTTTCTTTAACAACATTTTTTACTCGCAGAAAATTGCAATTTTCGCATTTATTCGTAACAGAATAGAGCGTTTGATATGTACAATATGTATAAAGTTGATCTAATGCTAACATTTAAAAGATCATCTTAAATATATATATATATATATGATAACGCAGTAAGAATAAAGTATTAATAATTATTGTATATGGCATTTTTATTTTTTTCGTATTATTTCGTTTGTAAAAGTCTTTATTTCGTTAATATCGGAAGTAAAAAATGAAAGAAATTGGAATAGATCGTAAAATATAATTGGCATAGAAAAAAAAATAAAAAGCAATAATATTTATGCGACGTAAATGCGATCAATGATTATTCTTGTCATGCTAATATAAATTTTGCTTTCTTTTATACGAGAAAATAAGCATTTGCTATTGAATATTACGTGCTGTATAATAAGGCTTCGTAGATTTGAATTTTTACTCTTCAAACCAAGTTAAATACATAAATACATATAAAGATCTTTCCTTTCCATAAATTTCATTCTATTCTTGGCACGTTTGTGAAAAAAGAGAGAGGATGAAATTGATTAACATTTGTCTCGATCTTTCTCTCCCTTTTTTCAAATAAAATAAATAAAATCTTTTCATCATTCGACAAAGGCACTGTTCCGCAATGATTTAGGCCATTTACGTAAGCCTACATTGCTTCAACGATCAGATCTTGTTTATCCTAAAAACTAACAAAAAAAAAAAAAAAAAAAAAAAGAATAAAGATGATCGTTCGTCGTTCCTAAATAAAATCGTATTTTCCTTTTTCATTAGTGAACAAAAATTTTCGTTCGAATTGACAGATAATGAAAAAAAAATATTGAATAAAATTCTCATTATTAAAGAGATATTATTTTCGACGATTTAAAATAAAACGAACGACTTGAAATAGCGCTAGACGCGTAAAAAATAGAAAAGAGTTTCGTTGATTGGACGATGAACCCGGACAGGCAGTTTATAATAGTTAGTAGCGATTTTATTCGTGGTTCCTGCTCAAAGTAAAAAAAAAAAGAAAAATAATCGCAAATAAATTTGAGCAGGAAGGATATCATCATCGACGGATCTTCTTCTTATTAACTGGTCCAAATGGATAAATATAGTCGGAACAAAAATTCTCTCTCTTTTAGTCGTCAGAAGAACGTTGTTGTTTGTTGGTTGTACAACGTCATTGTCAATCATCGAAATCGTGCCTAAGTTTGATATAAAGGCAAGAACCAAGAACTATACCAAAAAGTTCTAAAACGGAGAGACCAAGACCAACGGCCCCAAGAATGATAAGATGATCCTTGGTCGTTTCGAGAAACTTGTAAATGCAACCCTGCAAAAAGGAAACATACCAAAATTATATATGAAATTTGTCGTTAAAATCTTGATCATTTCGTTGAATATCTTCACCGTGTATTGAATGTTGGAAGGATGATCTCTCCTCCCGCAAAGTAAAGTTTCCGTTTTGCAACAACTATCCGGCACGCGGCTCCCATTTTTAAGGACTTCTTCGTCCTTGTGCCATTCACTTACCAACCAATCCTCGAATCGAAGTGCACCGCAACATTTGAACTGTGAATCATTATTTTTAACCGAGTCTTAGAATTCATTTTTTTATCCCTTTGATAAATTGTCCGATATATTTATATTAGATACTCACTTCTTTTTGCATTCTATCAATCGCTTCGGTTTCTCTCGATCTTATGGAATAATTATCGAGGAAGGTACGATTAAGATTCATCTTCAATTCTGGACCTATTTGTTCCTCGTAAAGACGTGCCAATGCACCAACTCCTGCTTCTAATACGAGGACTGCCATTACGATGAAAACATACTGAGAAAAGATTATCGAACAATTATTTGTTTATTCAAACATTTACGGGAATTACCCATTGTTACATAACCAGAAAATATGGAAAGATAAAGATAAAATATAAATATAAATAAATAGATAATATATAAATAGAAATTAAACAATAAATAAAAAGACTATATAAATATATTCACAAAAACTCAAACCAAACATTCTCTTTTCTAATATAAAAAAAAGATCATTATTTTCATTTATAAATCTAATCGAATAATTTTTGAAAAGAAACATATAATTTGTCTTGGTCATCAAAGAAATAACGAGATTCGATTCGCTAATCACGTTTTATCTTCGCGTTCGTTATAAATCGATTTGATTAACGTGCACGAAGAAAAATCTTAATTGACCGTTCGTACATGGTAAGCAACTAACGAGTACCGATAAGATATATAAGTAACCGTAAGTACGTAAGTACGTTGTTTCGCGTAGGCGGTGAAAGGGATCCCGAGTAGAATCGCGAATGGAATCACCAAGAAGGAAATTAAACACGACTTTGCGAAAGACTTTGTTAAATATTTCACCCCCTCCATTGTAATCATTTCGTTTATCATTCCAACGCGGATCGACGATGCAACAATAATTTTAATAACGAATATACACACCTGTTGCTAATTCGGTTTAATCTTTTGTGAAAAAGGCAAACATTGAGGAAAAATGAGGTAATAAGAAAACGAGATAAAAAAGAGAGAGAGAGAGAGAGAGAGGAGGGGAAAGATAAAAGAAAAACTGGGTCATTAGAGCATAGTGATAGAGACTTATCACCATAACGATTCTTCATGCTTGTTTTTACATAATAATGTATAATAAGCTTGAAACAAGTGATAGAAGAATGAAAGAGAAAGAAAGGATAAGGATCAAGGCTATAATTTACAAAAAACATAAGATCTTTTCGGTCTATTTCTATAACGATAATTCGTTAACTTTACTTATACTAGCGCGTATATGTGGTTTTTACTCTTTTACATATTTAGGAAATAACTCACAATTAAGAGGACACATCTATTTTCTGTGGTAACTCCACCGCATCCTAACCAGCTTCCAACAACAGCCAAAATACCTGCAACAATGAGGGCATATGCGAGACTCTGATAGGTCGACGTTGTCATCAGAGATACGTAGCTGTGTTTCGAGACGACCGTCCAAATGCCAATACCGCCCACCACAAATCCGGATAACTGTAAAATAATGATACACGCATGTTGAAAATACGGTACGTACGCACGCACGCATTTAATAACCACGAGCTCCCAATTATTTCGTCTTTCCTTTTCATTTCCTCAAGAATTACGAATTTAATTATCAAATGGTTGTCATTATTTTTATTATGAAAAACGAAACGAGACCAGTTGAGTCATTTGAAAATGATAGTCAAGCGTTATATCCATCGTAGAATGAACAAGAGTTCTAGGGAAAAACTTGATCTCATAGTCCGAAGGGTTAATAATAATAATAATAAATGAATGAATCAACTCTTTATCTTTCGTAGTTATTTTGAAAAGAGTTGATAAAAATACGCTAACTTAGAGTATCCCTAAGCTTTTCCTCTAGCATTACTCTAGCGAATGTGTGTGTGCGTGCGTGGTAGTATATCGCAAGATCGAGAAACAAAGTTATGAGCGTAACTAGCACGCGAGCTGTCCACGCTCGTTCATTCAAAGTACTCGTGGTGTGCCCCCGAGAAACCTGAAAATCTCGCTTAGACTGGTTTTCTGGAATTCTCTCTTATGGCCGGTCTTCCACTCTACAGCTTCGAAACGCCTCCGCAAACGCCCCCGCAATACCTATCTCGTCTTTATCTTTCTCTTTGTCTCTCTCTCTTTCTCTCTCTCTCTCTCTCTCTCGCTCTTTCTCTCTTTCATTTCTCTTTAGATGCATCCCAGACATCATCTAAACACGTTGCACCGAGAGCACGAACGTGTATCTGTTGTGTCGTCGTTAGTCCGTCAACGATAGAACTTCCTTTCTAAACTTAAATTTAAATATAAAATCAAATATACTTTAAATTATTCAGATTTTGTGTGTTAATGCGAGTAGATAATAGTTTTTAATTTTTTATTTTTAAATTTCGGCGTAAACCCAACACAAAAAAACACATATCTTTTTCTTATACGATTTAATCGTAGTCGTAATTTCTATTTATTCTCATCCCTAATCATAAATTCCCAGTACAACGCATAGATCTCATCGATATAAATATATCGGTATAAAGTGGTGCAGCCACTGATGTAACATAAACATCCTTGTGTTTACGTAATTATGAAGGCAAGATTTTCATCTATCTATATTCCCTCGCCAAAATATGTCGGATCGTTTCCAATTTTAGGTTCTCCTCATGAATACAACATAGAGAGATATACCTTTATTCCTATAAGATCTACAAGAGATTGTATCTTTTTCGATGGATCGGTTAGATCATTATTACGAATCAATTAACAATATCATTCAAATAAATTATAAATCGTGATACATATAGATCTTAACCCTTCTGATTTCTAATCAAAATAATTTCTATAAAAATTATTGATCGCAAATATTAAAATGGGAATATAATTGATAAAAATAAAAATAAAACTGTATAACGTTTAAATGTGTGTGCAAGATGAAATTTGAGAATGATAAATAATTTAGCAAGTACATGGATTTTTTGAAAGGGTTAATCCGACGAATCTCCTTTGACTGGGTACGTCTTGAAGCTTTAGATGAAGATATAGAGAATGGGATAGAAGCAAAATGGGGAATGAGGAGAGACGGGTGAACGCACCAAGTTAAAGGTAGGTATATCCATTAGCATACGTCTAAGAAAGATCCCTTCACGACGATAGCTAGTCCCTTATTTACAACGCCTGGACCAATCAACCTCCTAGTTGCGTTCTCCAACGTGGGAGCCCCGATAAACTCTACTCGATTTAAAATGTCTGATGAAAGAAATAGAGAGAAAAAAAAAAGAGAGAGAGAGAGAGAGAGTCTATTTTAATACAAACTTTGTTAAGTCCTTCTAATCGTCTATCTATTATACATACAACATTTATTAAATCCGATCTTTTCTCTTTTCATTTTTCCATAAGAAAAACTTTTTCGTGTTCGATCTTTCGCAAATTTTTTCCATAGAAAATTTATTATATCCAATCTCGCGTTCATATTTAAATTTGATCTTACCGTTTTCTTTCGCATAGAAAATTTATTAAATGTCGATCTTCTCACGGTATCGTCCATGTAAAATCTCTTTCTAATAATCTGGGTTTCTATTTTATTTCTTTCAGCCCCCTTTACCACCCCCACCTCGCATAAAATACGTATTCGCGAAATTTGAAAGTTTCGAACATATATTATGTAATTTTCTCGACATTTTGTAATTCACGCATTTGCATAATTTCGCATAACGAATGCGTAGACCGAAGCAATTGGAACGTTCTAACACGCGAAAGCTTGGCAAACGGCCGAATTCTATTCGCAGTGGCGTTTCATGGAACTCGTTTTTCCTGATATATACATATATATATATTTTTCAAATAAAATTTAAATAGATAGAGAGAATCGGGGGGATATTGATTTTGTCGAAAAATATATAAATATATATGTATAATCGATACATCGATAAATCGCAATGACCGCCTGTTACGTAAACCTGATTTCTTATAATTATATTATGACAAATAAAATAAAATAAAGTATAAAGAGGAATGAATCAGATGAAATACGCGCATACTTACAAATAAGACGACATTGTAAATATGTAAAACATATTTGAGAAAATTGACCGAACAGCATCCGTCGTCTCTGGTTCTTAATCTTGAAGAGGTACCAGGTAATCTTTCGGAACTTTTAGCCATCTTCGATCGATTTGGGTCGAAACGCGTCACCGAATCGATCGTCACCTCGTCACCGGCACTATAACATATCAAAAGAAATGAGGGCTGAAGGAGGGGGTTGGGTTATTCGGAAATAAAAGACGAAAAAACTTTGAAAGGATAACGGAAGCTATAGGCGTTTAATATTTTTCTTTCATCTACTTCCTTCGAAATGAATCTAACATTTTTTACGACTCATAAGTGTCAAATCAAATGGAGAAAAAAAAGTCAAGAAGAAAGAGAAACGTAAAAGGTAAAGAGACGTTTTCTTTTTTCGAAGATGGGTGGTGGGATCGTGAAAGTGTCGAAACACAGAGAGAAGAAACGAAAAGGAAAAGGAAAAGGAAAAGGAAACGAAATGGGTGTGACTCCGTACGCCCTTTTGATACGTTCCTTTGTTACTCAAGCGGTTTCGAACATAGGAAAGAAGAAGAAAAAGAAGAAGAGGAAGATGAAGAGGAAGAGGGGAAAGCTATAAACGCAGAGGTGTTACATTAAAAAACGTTTCTTGGTACGAAATGACAATCCTTAATGACTTGCAAGAACATTTCTTGCAACGAGAGACGTCCGATTTGAAAAAGTACAAGTTCGCGAACGATCAGTTACGAATGCTACGATAATTTGAAACACGAATGAATAGGAAGAAGATAAAGGCTATAAACGTAGCTATAAAAACAGAAAGGTGTTACGTTAAAACACGGTTTTACTTGGCATCGAAGTGACAATATATCTGTAAATGAAGACTCGTAGGAAATGTACGATTGAAAAATACAAATTGGGGAGTAAGTTTTCACACATGGGTAAATAACAGTTAGTTACGAATATAAACGATTGGATGATTGGCGTTCGATCTATTCCCTTCGTAGTTAAGAATAGCAAAAAGGGGGAGGGGGAGAGAACATATGTGTGTAGTTTACACTAAAACATGTTTCTTTTTTTACGTCAAAGTGACAATCGGTAATGACTGGTAAGAAACGTAGACTATGACGAAACGTCCGGTTGAGAAATAAAAGTGCAAAGTGTAAGAGGAGTTTGCCTTGCTGTTGCTGGTATATATAATAGTTAGGTATAGTTATAGACGATTGGGGGAGTCCGCGTTCGATCCATTCCCATCAATTGGCTCGCACGTTGAACGGTGCCACGTTCCCAGCCTAGATATATCCTCATTTATCCCAATGTCCTATACCGTACACGGTAGACGACCAATTTTCCAATCGAGCCAATCATTCAATCGCATTAACCTTGCTGGCCATTCACAAACCCCCGCGTTGCATTTTATTGCTAGGTTCCTCCTAGGATTAGGTAGAGAAAAAAAAAAAAAAAAGAAAAGGAAAAAAAAGAACAGCAAATTTCTATAAATGAAATATCTTTTTCTATATTCTATTTGTTTCATTTTGTTCATTTTTGTAGGTATTTTCCTTTGAAATGATGCACCTCTCGACGCGTTTAAAATGTAAGATTGAAAACGGGCTTGGCAGCGGGCAATGAAGGAGTGCTCTGTGTTTCGTTGAAACGAATGAAACTCGAAACAAGCTTGGATTATGGCGACGAAGTCGAGTTAAATAGAGCAACGTTAGATACACCGTACCGTTAGAAAGACGTACGAATTAACGTGCTCGTTATACATGTGCCATTTGCATGGAACTTGTCGAATGCGCGTACAACATCTTTTCTCATTCAAACCAGTTCGCATTTCGTCTATTACCAGTTCTCTGACAGTTATACTTTTTCGTACGTTTTTTAACGTTCATATTTTGTAGTCAATTGACTATTCTAATTGCCGTAAAAGAATTTTGTTAAAAGATTTTGTTACTACGATGATTCTCGGTTTTATCGATGTTCGTTCTTCGGTCAAAAAAAAAAAAAAAAAAAAAAAAAGAAAAAAAAAAAGAAAAAAAAAGAAAAAAACAAAGAAAAAAAAGGAAGATATAGAACTGGATTGACGTGAAGTGTTCCAACACTTTTAGTTGCTCTTATTACGAATCCGTTCCAAAGTAATATATCCAACGCGGTCTATCGATTCCGTCTTATCGCGGGATGTAAATCGATCGACCATCTGGCCGGTCTTTATAGAACACGCTCGTCGAACAAGTCGCGAAGGACGAACGTTAAAAAGATACCAACGAAATAAGAAATGATTTACGCGAATGATTTTCCTCCTATTTAATATTTATAATAAAAATTTCATATATATATATATATATATATATATATACGAGAGAGTATATAAAATGTTAACTTACAATGCGTCATTGGTGAGTAAATTCGGATCGATCTTTGGTACGCATTTCCATTTAAGAATCCTCGAAGGTTTTCCACCGCTCGGCTAATTGTCCTAAACACAAAAGAAGAAAATAAAAAACACAAAAAAAAAAAAGAAACACACAAAATGCAAAAGTGTAAATAATTATCGAGAAATAATAAAATGAAGATTTTGACGTTTAATGTAATCGAAGGAAATAAAATACCAAGAGGAAAATAAAAGCAAATAAATAAATAGCTAATAAAGACAGGAAAGGGTTAAGATGGATGCCATATAAGAATCATTGGCATTACCACTACTCCTACACGCATACATATATATCTATATACACATAGAGCAGTGATATTCAGAGAGGATATTCACCTCGAAACACTCGAGTTCGTTTCTCTATCCTCTCTTTCTAGTTTCTCTTGGTCGTTCTCGCCTCGATGTGCCTAGTACCGCAACAGGTAATCTTCTTAATCCTTTTCAACCTGTCCTGAGATTCATCATCGTTTATATTACTAACAAAGTGGGCTTCCCATTTAATAAGAATCGGTTAACTAACCCTTAAGCAGAGACGTAAATAAAACAAAACTGATACAATCCTTTTAGAAAAAAAAAAAGAAAAAAAAGTATGAGGAAGAGTAAGATATAAGATGAAAAATCCATGCGACCATATGTATCTTTTCCGGTCCTTGACGCGTTCAAGTATACTAATTTAAAAGGTAACATCGAAAAGCTACATAATCTTAAGTTAAAAAGTTTTTAACGAAAGCTTGGTTACTTCATTCGATTATGCCAATCGACCTCACTTTGTTCGAGCTCGTTACATATTATCACGATCAATCTATTCAATAAAACAGAGGTCACGATACGTTTGACCAGCAAAAGGAAACGCGACTCCAATTCGTTCGCGAATTCAATTTTTCTTTTTACTTTCTTATTTGTTTTTTTTTCTTTGCGATATTCTAATGTATTCATTTTGACACTTTAATTCATTTATCGTGTTGTTCTCTCTCTCTTTCTTTTTTTATACTGGATACATTAGATCTAGAAAAAAGTTTGACCTTTTAATTGAAAAATGATGACATTTTTATTTAATTAATGCCAATAGTTGGGTGAAAGCTTTTAAATTTGTTTCGCGAGTATATAGAAATGACATTTATGCATTTATCGTAATTTTTTAATTTCTAAATAAATTATTTCCGTAAAATCGTTCAATTTTGATGAATAAATGTATCAAACTAAAGTGAATCGTCCTTGATCGTAGATAAATCCGTGATACCTAATACCATTATTCGCATTATTTGGAGCAATAAAGAAGAGCGTGTAAAAGTGTTAATATTATTATTAAGCGTTTATTAAATAAGAGCAGAGATATTAAAGAAGTGGTGTACGTAAAGATTGTATATCAACGTGGATTGATTTTTCGATCTATATTTTCTGTTTATTCTACTGGCAATTAATCTTTCGGAAAAGATGATAAAAGGAAAAAAAAAAGAAATAACAGTTTAGTGACGGAACGTCGAACGAAGAGAGGGAGATACAAATGAAAGAAAGAAAGAAAGAGGATCGGCTGTAGTCAATTGGAAGTTGTTTTCTTCCTTCTTGGCAAGGAAGTCACGAGAACGAACGGTAACTAATAACGTGGAGATCGTGACTCACGACACGAATCGTGATATAACCAACAAGATCACGGACATTGGCCTTTTCTCTAGATCTCTACAAAAAAAAAAAAAAAGGAAAAAAAAAAGTAAAGAAAACAAACCTAAAATATAAACGCATCGTCCTCTTCTTGATCATTATTCTAAATATAGTTAAAACATGATATAACATATATTTGCTAATTCAAATGTGTTTAAATGGGAAACGCGATCTCGTAAGAAAAATTATTTTTATTTTTATTTGATTTGAAAATTCTCGTAGGCTAGCTAGCTAGCTAATAAACAAACGAGTAAATGAAAGGGGAAGGAAAAAAAGGAAAGAAAGTTGCACAATGTAGCAAATATCGATAGTAGTTGAGTTCGCTCGTGTCGCTCGGAAAGGAGTCTTTTAATTGGCAGTAGGAACTTTGAAAAGGGAGGAAGAGGGGAAGAAGGTAAAGGGGCACTAACCCAACACAACGTTCCTGTAACTCGACGATGCGAATTTGCATCGAAGGAGAGGACAGGAGAGGACAGGAGAGGAGAGGAGAGGAGAGGAAAAGAGAAGAGAAGAAAAGGAGTTGGAAGCTGATCTCCATTTAAGGCTATGATTCGTGAATCGTGGCGAGATTTTAAGTATAATACGGAGGTAAACGCGATATCGATGGAGTCCTCTCTTTTATGGGACCTCCCAAACCCCCGTTTACGAGATCTTACGAGACCTTATTAGTTTAATTAACGTTCGCTTCCGTTACTCTCTTTGAATTTCATTTCAACTTTTCTTAACTTACATTAAACGAATTCGTTTGATATTATTTACCTGGTCTTTTTTTTTGTCATCTTAACTCGATAAATAATGAATTAATGTTTTCCAATTA
The DNA here is from genome assembly GCF_001313835.1 of Polistes canadensis. Lineage (NCBI taxonomy): Eukaryota > Metazoa > Arthropoda > Insecta > Hymenoptera > Vespidae > Polistes > Polistes canadensis. Next base: position 371,109 of record NW_014569554.1, read on the forward strand.
ATGTCTACGAGTTGTAACAAAAGTACACGTGAAAAATTTTAAGAAACGTATCTCTTTACGCGTAGGGAAGATAAAATGAGACTTTTTCGAGTATCATCTCATCAATTTCATCAATTTTTGTTCATTCCAATTATATGTATTAACTGAAATGATTATACATGCCCGTATATAATTTGTATATTATTTTATTTGCAATTGTTTATATATCAACAAAATCCAACCGACATATACGTTTACGTATTACGAATACATATCGCGTAATTAATACGTTTAAAATAAAGTTCTATCAAATGAAAGAAAAAGAAACATCGTGAAAGTTTGCGTCGAGTATTTTTCTTCTTACATTCGGGTATTTATGAAATCTGATTATACATGGAAGATAAAGAAGTACTTATCATTTTACGTTAGATCGATTTACTAAGAAATTCAAATAATACGCATACACTTCTATCTTATGCGAACGTTAAGCAAACAGAGAGAGAGAGACAGAGAGAGAGAGACAGAGAGAGATCTCGTGGAAAGGTAAATATTTGTAAGAGTGAACACGTCTGAAGAACGTATTCGTAAAAGTAGCGCCAAGCGGTCTCTTTCATCGAACGGCCAATAGACTCGAAGTTAGGTAGAATAGAGAAGGAAGATGATTGGTTGGTTGAGAAAGACGATATCGCTTCGAAAGAGACACAAGCAACGCGGCTCTCTCCAAACACGCGCGTTTCTATACGCTATACATCACTTCTCTTTCCATCTTCTTTTTCATACTATTCTATCTTTCACGTAGCGTCTGCGATCTCTCTACGTCATAAAAAGAAACGTATCCCAAGGTTCTGAAAGTCAACTACTTACTGCTGCTCCATGTTCTCGAAGACTAGGCTAGAAACGAGGACAAGGACGCAATCGGTAAGATCATTAAATTAAATAAAAAACAACAAGTGAAAAATAAGTAAAATAAAATCAAAGGAAACATGGGAGAAGATTATTAACGCGATCGTTTTTTTCGGTAGTTGATTTAAATTTGTATTTACTTACCGAGCAGTCGTTGAAGTTCCTTCGATTAATCAGAGTAGACGCGATGCGACGAGGGAAGACCCCTTGGTGCAAGTCAAACAAACTAATTGTAAGATTCTTATGCGCAAAGGGGAGGATTTGTGCAAAGGATAATTAATTAATTAAATACAAAAATAAAATCAAATGCAGTCTTCCTCGTAGATCCTCTTCCTGTCGGCACGCACGGCACGAAAATCGACCGCGAGATCGCGTAATCGTCGCGCGACCTTCGAAACTTTGATTATCTTTACTTAACAAAAAAAAAAAATTACGAAAGGTATGAAAAACCAATGTAAAAGTATTTTTACGAGAGGTCTTTTTACAAAGGAAAATGATAAGCAAGACGATTCACTGTGGCAACACGTTCGAAGGGCGAAAAAAATAGTTGCAAAAATGCGACGGAACGCGATAGAAGGCGACGTAACTCTTCCTCCGAAAGATTGAGCGCGACTGACGGGTTCGCGACGCGCCGGCTTCCCCCACTCCTCCGAGCCGACTCCCCACCACACCGCACGCTGCTACACATCTCCACCAACTTCTTTCCCCATAACATTCATCGAGATATCAAATACTGCTTCGCTAGTTATCGCATAATATAACGATTTCATCTATAAACGCGATCCTCTTCCATTTTTTTATTTCCCGTTACGTCAGCTTCGCAAAACGCAACATAATTCAATCGCGCGATAGTATACTATGTTTGCTTAAGGAAGCGATAAAGAAATCAGATTATCGTTACTTTGTTTTTTTTTTTTTTTTACATACTCTTTAGATTTATATTAGCGTCATTGTATTACTGGCTAAATGCATAGGTTTTTTTTTTCATTTAAAAGATTTTACACGAGACGTCCCTCTTTAATAGAAAATTTCAGTTCTATTTTAATCGATAAAAGTAAGATGATCGATGGTGAGAGCTTTATATTACGAAATCTAATTTTCTTATTTTTTTTTTTTTTCTTTTTTTTTTTTTCAAAAAAAAAAAAAGCTTTCGGTCTATATATATATATATATATATATATATGTATATGTGTATGTATGTATACATGTGTGATCATGGAACTATTCGATTAAACGAACGTCCCGTGAATTATTTACAAAGCTAACGGATCACACATATTATCGTGCGTTACATACGTAATAAGAATTTATTTCTATTCTTCTTCTTCGCATAGAAGATTTGAAACGAATGCAGTGACCGCGTATGCGCAAGATTAAAGTATAAATCATCTAGATTGTGTTTTTCTTCTTCTTCTAGGACACAGCGTTCGTTTCAAAATAAGAATCGTAGACGAGTCTAACGATAAGACGTTCCTAAATTCTTGTTCCCGTCTTCTTCTTCTTCTTCTTCTTCTTCTTCTTCTTCGTGAGGATGATCGCGCGACGAACGATGACGATGAAGATGACCACGATGGATGACCATGACGATGACCAATGGCGATAAACGAAAGGTATAATGCTGATGTGTTTGTTCGCTGTGTTCAACGAAGATTAATTTCTTCGTGTTTCGTTGATTTTGTCTCGACAAAATTACGAGGCAGGTGCTGAAATAAAAAATATATAATTCATATGTTGTAAAATATTTAAGATTTTAAATAAAAAACTCATTAAGAGTTTTCATTTTAAAAGGAATTGAACGAAGAGGAACAGCTCCAACGTCACGAGCAGAGTTATTAATTCGACGACGATCAAAACTAGTAACGCAAACAGGTTGGCTCGATTTTTTCGAGATTCGACGAGATACTCTGCGCCTTTGGTGGTAAGTTTTATGAATAATGATAGACGAGATAGATAGACGATGAAGAAGACGAATGAACTACGAAGAACAAGGCACGTACTAATACACTTTAAGATGAGACTACTTAATTATGAACACTTTCCAGCTAAACGATTACTAATGAACGTAAAGATACTATTATTAATCGTTCTACTAATGATCCTTGTCTACTATACGTTTTTTTCTATTTCGTGTCTCGACGTACCGTTCGTGATGTACTTAGCTCTATTTGGCGTATGATTTCTTCTGATGACGATCGAAACTCTCAAAATCAAAACAAGATTAGCTAAAAATTAAGTTGGAAAAAAAGAAGAACATTAATGACGCAACTTTGATGCGATACTACGACCGCAAGGACCGCAAGGATAGGACGATGCGACCAAGTTCTCTAATATACAACATTTTCTCTAAATATGAATATATTAATGAGACGAACTTTCAGCAGGCGCTGGCGCAGGTGGAGCTGCTGCTGGTGGTGCTGCTGCATCCGCTGGTGGAGCCGCTGCTGGTGGAGCCGTTGCTGGTGGAGCCGCTGCTGGTGGTGCTGCTGCATCCGCTGGGGGTGCAGCCGGTGGTGGTGCCGCTGCATCAGCTGGAGGAGCTGCTGCTGGCGTGGCTGCAGCATCCGCTGCTGGTGCTGGTGCTGCTGCTGCTGGATCCGCAGGAGGAGCTGCACCTTCGGCCGTTGGAGCCGGAGCCGGTGGTGCTCCTTCCGCTGGTGGTGCACCTAAATAAATCACTCGATTACTCGTCAGCTTCTCATAAATTATTCGAGTCCAAATTTCGATACCTTCGGCGGCAGGAGCCGGTGCAGGTGCACCTTCTGCGGGAGGCGCAGCTCCCTCGGCGGGGGTGACTGCCGGTGGTGCTCCTCCTGCTGGGGGTGCACCTTCGGTAGCTGGGGGTGCACCTTCGGTAGCTGGGGGTGCACCTTCGGTAGCTGGGGGTGCACCTTCGGTAGCTGGGGGTGCACCTTCGGTTGCTGGGGGTGCACCTTCGGTTGCTGGGGGTGCACCCTCGGCTGGAGGTGGTGCACCTTCGGCTGGTGCTGGAGCAGCTCCTTCAGCCGGTGGTGGGGCAGCTCCCTCGGCTGGCGGAGCACCTTCTATACGTCGAAAATCGTATCATTTCGAATCGAATCATTTCGTTTTCTTTCAGATATAATTAAATATCAATACCGGCTGGTGGAGCAGCCGCCGGAGGAGCTGGTTCCGGTGCAGGTGCTGGTGCTGGTGCTGGTGGTTCAGCAGGCGGCGCTGGTGCTGGTTCAGGTGGTGGTGGTGCTGGTGCTGGTTCAGGTGCAGGGGCTGGAGCTGGTGCAGGTTCCTTGGGTGGAGGGGGTGGAGCTTCGGGTTCCTATATATATACAAGGTATCCGTACTTTTCAAACCCAATTTCCCTTTTTTTCAACAGTTGGTAAAACGACTCTATTACGTTTCTTTGCTCTTCTACTTTACTGTACGACAACTGCAAATATGTCTACGTATTTTTACTTAACGATAATCGTGTGTGCTTCTAATTTTATTTTTAATTCTTAAATAAATCACGTGTCCTGCCAAAAAGGAGAATATTATTTTGATATTCTTATATCTCTCTTATCAAATAATTCGTCATTCTCCTTTTACAGTTGCTATCATCGAAAATTTTTAAAAAATGTATTCATTAATTATTGTCACTGATCTTACCAAACAGGCTCGGGCTCGACTATCGACAAAACACATTAATTAGATCACAAATAAAGGTGTACAAAAATGTTGAAACATATAATTAACATAATTGATTATCCCCAGTCGAATATTCATACGTCTCTGGCACTTTCACTTTGTGTTATAGTTCACGTAAAAAATACACGTAGAAGGAAATCATTCATTTATTAACATAAAATGGTAAACGAATAATAGAAAAGAGCAGGAGAGATGATAAGATGGAAATGGCTAATTTGTTTATTCCAATTAATTTTGTATTAATATTTTCAACGACGTGTTTATTATTATTCGACTGTACTATTCGGTCGTTCGATATTTGAAAAAAAGAAACTTTTTGACTGTACGATCATTCGAAACATAACGCATACGTATACTTACGATTACAAAAGAGGGGTAGGGCAGAGATTGGTAACAATATGGGAGATTTAAAGAAAAGGGAGAGATATACAAGAAGGGTACAAAAAATGACAACAGCACACACTCATTTTTGTAGTCAAGTATTTTGCTTTACAATAAACCTTAAATAATGATTCCCTTATTTTCTCGCAGCCATCTTTCGTCATTAGCATTCGCGTCCCCACGTGTGTAATAGAATATAAATAATAAAAGTGTGTGTGAAAATCAATGGAAATTATCTTAAACAGATGTGTACAATAATTAGAAAGGAATTAGACAATTGAAGGATTGAATGTACATTGATTTTTGACAGAGGGACATCGATTGGTTAAAGAATTATCATTACAAATTGTAGAACAAATATGAAAGATAGAGAACAAAAAAAAAATAAAAAGAAAATAATGAAGAACAAACGAAAAATAAGGGGAGAACGGGGAAATTAATAAAATAATTATTTAAAGAACAACCGAGCCGTTTGTTATATGCTCTGAACGAATATAAAATATCCATTTGTGTGCTCGTAATTCGAGGAGAACAACACGACGGCATGGATATTTTCTTTTATCGATCCATTTTGTTTCACGCCTCGACTTCTTCTTCCTTTACCTTCTTCTCCTCGCCCTTCTTCGACCAGTCAGGTTTTTTCTGTAAAATCAAGAGAGAAACCGTGCGTTAAATTAAATATCCCAATGCCTTTGGAGAAAATAAACAAATATTTTTGCATAGTCAATTCTTCACACGTTCTGGCTTGGTTATTGTAATGGTGCCAAAGGGTGAACGATCGCAAAAGCATAGTCAAACGAGGGGGGGGGGGCGAGGGGCGGAGATAAATCGTTTTCGTGAACAATTTCTGTTCGTTATCTACTTACGAAAAAAAAAAAAAAGATAAAACAAGAAAAGTATAGAAGAAAAGATCCTAATCGAAAAATATCGCGACCTGTCACAGTTTTCGTGGTCTTATTATTATTCTGCTTCTTCTTCTTCTCCTTCTCGAGAAAATGAAAATGAATCTCTGTGTAATTTCTCTAACACCAAAAATGAAATAAAAAAAAAAACCAAAAAGCCGTGCATAGAGAAAAAAAAAAAAAACTCTGACGCCATTTTGCTGCAAGGCTCGCGCGTTGCGAATTAGATTTTTAATTAGAAAATTTGTACGAACACAAAATTCAAATAGTAGTAGCAGCCAGAGACAAAATTAACGATCGACGAATTTCTAACGAATTTCATCTACGACAAAAATGAATACATTAATTTTCTCTCTTTTCGATCTAAATATACGCAAAATGTAATTTTATTAATTAAAAAAAAGAAGATTGGATAACAACGTGAAAAGAAAGAAAAGATATTACGTTGGAAGAGAAAAGAAAAGAAATGAAATAAAATGAAATAACGGAAAACGAAAAACTCTAAAAAGTTAGCAGCGTTGAAGCCAAATAAACATAAAGCTTTGTTTCTGTTTTTTTTGGTGTTTTTTTCTTTCAAATTAATTTTTCTTTCTTTCGCTACTTTCTATCTTGATATTATTGTCGTTGTTCAGTTACTTTCAATTACTCGTTTCATTCGTTCGTTCGTTCGATTACGTTCATTCGCTCGTTCGACTTTCATTCTCTACGAATTTCCTAAACGAGCATGCCGAGCTTAACGATCGGCATTTTGAAAAATTTTACCTTATCTTTTAACGCGTTCTGCGAACATAATGCAAGAGCAATATCATTAGTATAAACAGACAACAGACAAATAGATAGGAACGAAACAATGGACAACAAAAATTATTTCAAGCGTACGTTTATTCGTTCGCGATTCGATTAATCGAGAATAGAATAAATGTAACGTGAAAATATCAAATCTAATAAATCACATAAAATCGAATCGCGAACGACGAGAAATGATCGTTCGGCATATCGATTTTTTATAGAATAAAAAGTTGAAATAATTAATGAATTTAATTATGACAAGGTTTATTTCTTTTTCAATATTTTCAACTCTTCCGTCGATAAATCGAACGATCATTGTACGAACGAAAAAGTAAAACATAACAAATGATCTATGCACTTTCAGCCTTGAAGCACGGCAGTCGAATAAATAATAGACGATAAAGCCAATAACAAAAATGCGTCTTTTGCGTGAAACAATATTCTTTAGTCTCCCGTATATATTTATATATTTGTTTTTTAGTTAAATCTTTTATTAATAAACGGTCGCGTTACTTCGATCCTTTCGTTCTTTTTATTCTATTTTTGTTTGTTTTTTTTCTTCTTATCTACTACTGTAATTAAAAATTCAAGTTGATATGAAATTTGAACTATAGAATCGAAATTGAAACGAAATTGAAACGATAGTTCGAAGTATGTAATATATTAGCGTCCGAAAAAAATCAGATAATAATGCTAGCACTCGTTAGGCAAAATTCAATTAAATTAAATGCGTAATTGCGTTTGTATACGTGTATTTGTATATTCGTACGTATATCTAATTGTAAATATGTTTGTGCATATATATAATATATCTGTTCGTATGCATGTAGGTTCGTGTGCATGTATAATGCAAGAGAAATAAATATAAGAGAAAAAAATAGGGCAGGCATAATATTTTTAGTGTCAGTAGAAGCGTTTTTGCCATATATTATCAACGAAAAAATGAGAAGAAAGTGTTCGAGCTTATAAATGTTTTTTCTTTTTTTTTTTATTATTTCCATTTTTATTCAATTATATTATTTGATTTATTTCTTTCAATCACTTTTTCTTTTTTTTTTTTGTAAATTATACTCTGCAAGCCATTCTCACCTTTTTCGCCCGTTCTTTTTATTAATTCCTAAAACCTCATTTTTTACTTTTTGTATTCTTCTATGGCATTCTCACTCTCTGTTTCAGTTATTTAATTATCATTCAATTGTTTCTTTTTTCATTTCATCGCGCGATCCTTTCTTCCGTGTTGGATAAACATAACAATTATCTACGAATATTTCTATATAGGAATACTTGATTAAAAAAGCAATAAATAAAAAAGTAACTCATATCAACGATAGTGATAAAAAAGATAAAGGACAAAAAGAGTGGCAATCGAGATTAGGCGACGCAGCCGAACTTTTCAAAGATACGTAGGAGGAAAAGAAACGGAATACAAAAAAAAAAGTTGTCAAGAAGAAAAACAGGGAAAGTACGGCAGCGTTTCGTAAAAAATAAATAAAAATATAAAATAAAATATAAAACGAAAGAGAGGGAAAGAATAAAAATGATGAAACGGTGCACCGTCGATATTGGGAATAGATACGAATATGGTTGTATCTGTTTTTTCGATTCTTCCTTCATCACGCATGGGTACTCGATTTTTCGATCGTTTATTGGATCATCGACACAGACCAATTTTCTTCTTCTCTACGTTTAAACGAAACCTTGATAAATTTTGATCGATCGATCGTAGGTAGGTTCGTTCGTTCGTTCTTTTTCTCGAGAATTAAATTTCGTTTACAAAATCCTACGAACGTTTTTTATATAACTTTAATTTATTTTTCCTTTTTATCGAGAATAGAAAGAATTTTCGGTTCTTTTGTATGCGAAAAAGAATTGACAAATTGTTATCGATCGTATCTTTTAAATGGAATTCGAAAAATTCGACTACATAATTCCGCGTTAAAATCCTATATTAAACGTTGTCCAAGCTCGAAATTCTCGTGGGAACAAAACTATTTCTTTCTTTTTTTTTTTTCTTTTTTTTTTTATTTCCTTTATAATTTTTCAATTTATTCATTCTCATGGTTTGAAACGAAATTCCATTCGTTAATAAAATGAGGAAATCTAGGTTTATACCGTTTAAAACGAGCATATACGTCTCAGTCTGTTATGTTTGTATGTATTGTAAGTAATTTAATTGTATTGTAACGTACGTATATGTATTCGAGCTGTTTCTCAATATATGTATGTACATTATAGGATTATTTATATATATAACTATATATATGTGTGTGCATGTACGTTTCTTTCTTTCTTATGTATTTTTTGTTCTTTTGTTAAATTAAATTATTGAATTCTCATTCGGCCCGTATTCGTAATCTATTTCTTCGTCTGCCATTCTGCTTTCTCGGACTTCTTGGGCTGTGAAGAACAACACAATTGCCTAGTCAACTATCTCTAAACTATTATTATACAACTATCATGATTATTATAAATAATACGAGACGATTAATTAAACGTGATCATCCGGTATTACGTAGAAAAATTGGGACAAAATTTCATGTCGGAATGGAATATCGTCGTTGTCTCGACAAAATCAATCCTTTAGTCGAGAAAAATTTGGTTGGATGGGGTGGTAAACAAAATTCAATTCATTACTTTTTTTTTTCTTCTAACAAATCAAAAAAAAAACAATACTATGTTCTACAATTACAAAAGAAAAAAACTGGCCACAAAATAAAGAAAAGAAAAAGCGAGCCGATTTTGATAATAATAGTGATCGACTTAAAGATGACAAAAAAGAAAAAAACGTAGCTTTGCCTTTTCTAAGCCAAAAACCAAAAAGAAAAAGTATACGATTATGATTAAAAAAAAGTAGTATCCTTTTTTTTTTTGTTTCTGCTTCATAGACGTTCCATTTTCTAGAAGTCCCAAAAAAAACAAAACGAAAAAGAGGCTGCTGTTGTTGTGAAGGAGGAAGAATAGAAAATAAGAAAAATAATTATCCTTCCTGTTTGTGTCGGCCAACAAACAACCCCACAACAAAAAAATAAGAGAAAAGATATATCTTTCTCTAATAAAATACATACATATATAGCTAATCGCGTTCTAAATATAGATAAATCTAATCGATAACGATCTATCGTACCTCTTTATCCTCCTCCTCGAGAGTGAATTCCTTCTTCTTAACTTGTTTCAATTGATTACGGAAGTTGAATTCGGCTGCTTTCTTTTGAAGTTTAGCGAATTTGTTCTCGTATTTCGAAACCTTCTTCAGGGTTGGCTTCATGCTAAGAACAAAATAATCGAAATATAACGATGATAAATAATTGTTGATTTCAATGATTGGAAAAAGAAATTTCATTGAAATGAAATCAATTTGAAATGGGTTCAAACAAATGTGATACTTACAATTTACCTCGAAGGTCATTCACCTGGCTGTTCAAGTCAGAGATCTATACCACATTTGAGAAGACAACGATTAGTAATACATTTGTCAATGAGATAGTTTCATTTAAATACATTGACGTGCACGTTTTTCATCATGCGTATTTTTTTCTTTTTAGGATAGATCGAAATACCGTGGACAATATCGGTAAATCGATAATGAAGCAAATAATAATAGACACACGTTATATCGACATATCAAAATTCTACGGTGAAATGATTTTTATCTCGAAAGACGATCGATTTTTTTTATTATCTTACATATTGAAACTCTCTCTTTCTATTTAACTTATCTCCAATATTTTATATTTTTCTCAAAAAGTTCTTCGATCGTCTTTCTGTCGAGCGTGTATAAAAAAAGGCTAAAAATTACACAAGAAAAATGAAATTTTGTTGACACACAATCATATCCCACATGCATCAGCGTTGTTCGTTTGATTCGGCGCATAGATAAACGGTAAGTAAAAAGATCAAAAGAAGAAAAGAGATAGAAAGATAGGGAAAAAAAGGGGACGAGTAGGATATATATATAAGAAAAACACGCATGCGAATTGAATCAAGGGGCGGGGAGGGAAGCTATTTTTGATCGGGATGGAGAAATAGTTGAGAAAGAAAATATTTGTTTTGCGAGAATAGTTGGCGAAGCACAACGTAGTAGCATTGTAATCAAAGGAAATTGTTCGTTGATCTCTTCGAAGATCGATACGAGTTTAAGGGAATAAAAGCGTGATCAGCGAAAGATAAGGGTGGACTTGCTCTAAAAAAGCGACAGGCCGAAAAGGGAAAGGGTTGAAAGAATTTTTCTTTGCTGTTTCTCGAAGTGGAAACACTTCGAGTATGTGTGGGTGTCCGTGTGTATCGACTTTGCACATAAATTGTCTATGCATTTTTAATATTTTATATTTTCATTTTATTATATAAAAATACCTGTAGTATTTTACTTCAAACACATACCGAGATTATTTATTTCAATATAAAATAATAAAAATGTTTAAACTATATTTATTATATATAGCTAAGCCAATAATATGCATCTAAATAATATTTACTTATCGACGTTCCCTAATGTGTGTATCCAAGATAATCTTCTATATCTGGCGAAAAGTTTTTCATTATAATTCTAAATTCGTCAACGGTTCGATCATTGCCAATTATTATTCTCTTTGAAATAAAATAAAAAAATCAAATAAAATAAAATACTCGATAGGAAAGCAGGTACTTGTGCTATTTATTCCATCACATAAATGTGATATGTAAACGTGTATATAAGCGAGTCTATATATAAATCCAACAAAATTCATTGGGAATGATGTTAAAGTAAATAACTTTCATATATATTGTATATGTATAATTTGAAATATAAAAAAAAGTTATTTTCGGATAGACTTGATCACGCGTATTAACACGTAACACGATTTTTCACATTTATTTTCGACGTGAAAAGAAAACAATAGTGTTTAGGAAGTAGGATTCTAGGAAATAAATGAAAATTTGATAAAGAAAAGATAAGTTCGATCGCGAGAAGGCTGGTCTTGATCAGACCTTCTCTCTTTCGGTTGAATCGACCGAGAAAATAGAAGAAAGAAAAAAAAAAACTCCATCACACACAATTGGTTCTTCGAATTTTACGAAGAACTATTTTATATTCCTCGTCGTGCATCCGTCGTGCAATAATTATCGAAATAAACGTGTCCGTGATCTTGCGAACTCCCGCAAAAACCGGGCCCATCATTAGATCCATCGAAATTCCAATTCACTTTTCTCTCTTTTCACGATCATTAGAAAAAAAAAAAAAAAAAAAAAAAAAAARAAAAAAAACATTAATACAAAAGAATGAGTCGCATTAATATTACGTACACGAACAAATAAATGTAAAAAAACCATTTCGATAGATCTAAAAATAAATATAAATGTTGCGATATTTTATTATTCACGTTAAAATATAAAAATCGATCGAACGCAACATTACAAAATTCGATCGAACGGTGAAAAAAAGAAACAAAAGAGAACAAAAAAAATAGGGACAAGAAAATATATATACGTATATGTATATATCTTTGTGTGTGTGTGCAAAATCAAAATAAATCATTGTCCATAGTCATAATAATTCACGCGAACAATTATCAGACCGCGAATAGGTCAATTATTTTCGCGTTCTTTTACATCTATATCACGTAACAACTAATGATAAAAAGCTAGCTGGCACAGTGCACGGGGCGGGGGCGGGGGCAGGGGAAATAATTGGAAAGAGATAAAAATAAGACGATGGTTTCGTGGGGGCGGGTGAGATGAGGGGGGCGGTCAGTAAAGGGGTAGGTAAACGTCATAATATATGGGAGTTGCACGATCGTTGCCGCGCGATCCTGTTATTCGCGCATAACATATCGTATTATAGTATTATAAAATCTACAAAAAGGGAAATGAAAATAGGGGAAAAAAAGATTATGCAAAACTCGTCTCGCGGTTATATAGATGTGTGTGCGTGTGTGTCGTGTATATTGCACCACCACCACCATCCTCTCGAGCCGGTCTGCCTTTGTGAGGAGAAAGAGAGTTAAAAGTGGGAGAGAGAGAAGTCAATTTTCAAACGCGTATTATATTTTTAAATTGAAATAAAAAAAAAAACAAAAAAAAAACAATTAAGACAAATTATATCGAACTTATTAAAAAAGCGTGGCGTGTGGGGGGAGGGGAAGTTATAATCTACTTTATTTTCCTTGTTTTTTGTATGCTTCTTTGGTTAAGGGTGGAAACAATGTACGATTCTTATCTACTTGCGTAGATAAAAGATAAAAAGAAAAAGAGAGAGAGAGAGAGAGAGAGAGAAATAAGGTGTATAGGACGATAATAAACAAAGACGAGACTAGTCGATAAAAGGACACTAATAGAAATATATACGTGCGAAGCCCTCTAAACAAATTATCGAATATATTAATTAACGATAAAATAGCATTGTCGTTCTTTAGATTTTCCCCCACGCCCTTCCCCCGTTCCTGAGCTTATTGCTCATCCTATTGTAATAAAAAATAACTTGTTAAGTTCCTTTTTCTCGCGCGAGGAACATGAAGTGCCAGATTGTTCGTGGTATAGTAGTGGAATCGCGCGGCTAGAATCATGATTTGAATTCTTTTAAAAAGCAAGGAATTAAAAGAAGCTGCTAGCTGGCTGGTGGTTTTGCTCTAACAAAAGCCATGCATGCTCTCTCCTTCTCGAGAGCAAGAAAAAAAAGGAGAGAACAGAGAGAAAGAGAGAGAAAAAGAGAGAGAGAGAGAGAGAGAGAGAGAGAGAGATAGAGAGAAGAGAGAAGAGAGAGGGAGGTTTTAAATACTCCAGATATATAAATACATATATAATATATATGTAAGTATGTATATATGTATGTATGTACGTGTTTGTGCGTGTATATATATATATATATATGTACCTATTCTAATTGTAAGCCCATTTTGCGTCAGCTTTCGAGTCTGCGAGCATAAAAGCAGTAAAGCAGAAAAAAGCTAAAGGCGAGTAAAGTGCATGTGTGCTGAGAGAGAGAGAGAGAGAGAGAGAGAGAGAGAGAGAGAGAGAGAGAGAGAGAAAGAGATGAAAGATACCCGGAAGAAGTGACGGAAGGTCAGATGAAAACAATCTTTTTTCTACTTTTTTTTCTCAACTCCTTCTCATTATTGCACGATAATAAATACTCTCCCACATACACGCACGCGCTCTCAACATATTATTATAATTAAATAATTATTATTCGATTTTTTTTTTTATTTTCCTTGTGATTTTTCTTTCCGTTTCCTTATACTCTACAAGATGAATCGTCTATTTTAATTATTAATATTTTACCTATAAAAATGTTTTCTTTCTTTCTCTCATTGCTTGCTTTTTCGTCGTAAAGAATTTCTTCTGAATCTTCATTTCTCTTTTCACGATTTAAATTATTCATCTATTTAGGAATCTCTCTACTTATAGATCGATATTTTTTTTTTGTTCTTTTTTGTGTACGAGATTATATCGTACGTACGATCAGCGGTATTTATCATTTAAGATATTTCTGCATTTTTTTCCCCACAGAGAAAGAATATGAAATTATTCAATAAAAATATATTTTGTCCCTTTCCGTTTTTTTCTATGTTCGATAGATAGAAAGTTAGTAAAAAGCTCGGTAAGCCTATTTTCAAATAAACTATATATGGATTTAAATTTTATTCGATGAAATCCAGAACAAAAAATAGACAGATAGATAGATTAAATAGATAGATGAACAAACGGACGGACAAACAAATATAGATAAATAGATAGTTTAGAATTTTCGCAAAAGTTAATCAATCGTTTGCCGAATCATCGAGAAAAGAAAAATGCGAAAGATTTGTCGAGATATAAATGTAAGAAATGTTTAAAAATATATGAAAAAAAGAGAAAAAAATACATTTCTACGAGATAGAAAGTTCATTATCACGGCACTTCATATCCACGACGACAAAAGGTTCGAGATTTAGTTGTAATCGAAAGTTTAAACAAAACACAAAACGTATATTACGGAGGGCTTCGTCGTCCGAACGAGAACGCGACCAAAAGATCGTACGTCGACAATCAATAAGAAAAGATCATTCGAAAAAAAAAACTCTAATTACAATATTATATCCATATATTTTTAATATAATTATATGGACAACAAATATGAGAAGACGAAGAGATAAAAAGGAGAACGGAAAATGAATATATATATATATATTAATATATATTCGTGTGTGTATGTGTGTACGTATAGAGAGAAAGAGAAATACAGAAAGAAAAAGATAGAAAAAGTTGAGAAAATTAAGAGAAAGATGGGATTGTAAAACGACACGAGATAGAAAGATATCTATTCAAATAATTGGACGCGTTATTATTATGAATTTAATTCGCGGAAATTCCTTTTTTTTTTCTTTTTTTTGAAAAAAGTCAAACTTCGTGAAAAAAGATTATGAACGGCCCGAAAGAGAAAGAGAGAAAAAAGTCATTGCAATATTTCTCATGAAGATAGACGAATAGATAAAAAGATAGAAAGATAGATAGATAGATGGAAGAAAGAAAAAGTGAGACAGAGATATAGATAGAAAGAGAGAGAGAGAGAGAGAACGTTCGAAAATAAAAAGCGAGATAAGGAAATTAATCAGAGGGGGTGGACTGTTTATGGCAAAGTTTGTTTGTTTT
>NW_014569554.1:387236-432879 GCF_001313835.1 Polistes canadensis
GAGAGAGAGAGAGAGAGAGAGAGAGAGAGAGATAGAGAGAATACAGAGTATAAAGATGCGAGACAATTTGTGGAATGATCGTGCGAAGGATTATTAAATTGTCTCTGAGGGGATAATATCGTCGTCTGGATTGCTTAGACGTCAGCACCGATCTATTTTATTATTTACCTCGAATTGTTTCATTCTAATTTGTCTCTCGAGGTCGTACTTATCGCCCTCGAGCGCGTATACTTTTTGCCAATAGTCAGCACAGATCGTCTGGAGCTCGGCTAAAAGAATAAAAATTTACCAGAAAAAAGGGAAACGTTGTGAGGGATTGGAACAAAAAAAATGAAAAAGAAAAAAAAAAGAAAAGAAAAATGAATCGTTCGTTTCGTTAAACCAATGGGATCGGATACTTTGGCCGTTTCGTTTTTCAATGAGACACCTTGGATAGATAAAAAGAAAATTAAAAAGGAAAACTTCTTCTCTTTCTTATTATTATTATTATTATTATTCGTTCTAATTCCTTTCTTTCCTATCGAATCGTATCGTTTTTAGAAATTTCATTCCGTTTTATACTTTTCGTTTGTAATCGATAGCAACGCGACGCGAAATTACGATAGATATATTATGTATAACGGCAATGAAATGATTATAATTCCTCGTTGAATTAAATCGAACGTACGTTTATTGCATTTTTCAGATGTAAATGTTGAGATATATAAAAGAAAGGTTTGTTAAGTAAAAAAGATGAACGTGCGAATATTTGCTGCATATAAAAGCGATGCTAGAAATAGTCAATATAACGATCGGATAGACAAGGGGAAAAAAGTTAGGATGAAAGGCTTTCTTTGTTTCTTTTTTGGATTTTTTTTTTTTTGTTTTGTGGAAGCGAACGAGCTCGCACAAAAAAAATCGCGCAAAATACCTGAGCAAAAAATCGAGGTGATAGCAAAAAAACCAAAATACTCTTAGATACTAAGATACTTTCTTTTTCTTCTTTTTTTTTCTTTTTCGTGTATCCATGTGATTAGCTTTTACGTTAACCCTTAAACGAATCTTATGAGTATAGTTTTAGCCAATACATTTTTATTTCTAAACACTGCAAACGCTAATTCTACTTACTCTACGCGATAATAATACGTGTTTTAATTCGCATTCGTTTCATAAAATTACGTTTTATCCAGCTAAAATCTCACTCACTTGTCAACGTTTTAAGGGTTAAATTTGTACGTTAAGTGAAAAAGAAAGAAAGAAAAAAAAAATAGAACAAAACTGGACGTTCTACGATGCGAATAACCTGACTACCATACGCTCAAAAATTACCTACTTATTTTTTTAACTATTCATAATTACTCGTTCGTATTAGAAAGTTGCTCTTACAGCTTTTACAGTGTTAGAGTTACCGGCTTTCTACTCAACCGACCAAAACTTGCTTTTATTACTATTAATATTATTATTAATATTATTATTAATATTATTATTAATATTATTGCTTTCGAACAGGCTGCGAGAATCTAATGTTACGCATTTACACGCGTATATAGGATCAATTATAAAAGTACATCGTTATCAATCCAAAATCCATAGGCCGAGCCAGCTAAAAAAATCTTTTGCGCGAGACCAAAATCAAGAAGAAAAAAAAATAAGAAATTAAATCGATTACTGGCTTTAATTTTTATTTTTTTTTGTTTTGTTTTACGTTTACGACGATGCGCTGCAAACTAATCATCAACGAGAAACATAATTTTTTGTTTAACGAGAGAATAAAAATAATAATAAATACATGCATGCGCTGATCTCGCGCGATAATATTATTTCGAGAAATGTGAATCGATTGAAAAAAGATAAAAAGAAATCTTTTTAATTTGCAACGCCCCGTACGTGTCTTTCTCTCTCTATTTAGAAAAAGTGTCGACCTCAAAATCCTTCTTGGCAACTTCGTATTCAAGGTCGTACTTCTCCCCCTCGAGAACGTTGATCCTCTTATGATACTGGATCAGTATGGACTTGACGTTGGCTGTCAAAATTCGAAGATCATCTTGAGAATCATAATTCCTTCAAAAAGACGACCTTTTTTTCCTTCTTTTTCTATTTTTTCTTTTGTTTTTTTTGTTTGTTTGTTTGTTCGTTCGTTCGATCTTCGATTTTTAAATAAGCATATAATAGATTTACGATTCTTAGCGAGTTGATTTCGTCGACGAAGTTTATACCATTTGATACCAAGATAAAAAACGAAAAGAGAACAGAGGACTCGATTTATTTGGTCGGGGGAGGAGGAGGAGCTGGAGCAGGGGGTGGCGAGGGGAAGAGATATTTGCGGGATGTAAATGTTTTTTTTTGGCGAAGATTTAAATGTTACGATTAGAGAAAAAAAACTCTAAAATCGTAGCCAAAAGTCAATTTTGTTTGAGATAACGATGTTAGATATGTGCTACGTATACAGGGTGAATCGAAATTTTGGTTCTATTGTGTCTAACAAATTTGAAAACGTCGATTTACATTAGGAAACACGTAAATGATATTTAAGATCACGTACGACAAAATTTGCTGACCCATCCCCGCGTACGCAGCAGACATACTGAGATAAATCAATCGTTGTGTATATTTGTTCGAAGAATCACCGATCAAATCACACCGATCGGAGATGATTCGTTTATCAATTCTAATATTTAATTGCAAGATTTTGTGTATGTTTCTTTTTTTTTTTAATAATTATCAAACAAACAACAGCATTTTAATATGAAAAATCGACGTCACATAAATATATCCTTAGCCAGGAGGCAGGCATTGATGAGATATAGGATAAAAAACGATAAAAAAATAAGATAAAAAGATAAGGCATAAGGATCTCTCGCGAGCGCATAAATAATTGCTTAATTTGCATAAGAAGGACAAAATGCAAATAGAAAAAGAATGTAGAGACAAGTGATATGCCGTTGCAGTTAAAAAAAATATGTGTTTCTTTTTTTTGCTTTTTCTTTTTTTCTGGTGCGTTTGGCCAAAGAGAGATAGATAGAGATAGAAAGAGAGCGATAGGAAAACAAGAGAGAGAAAGAGAAAGAGAGAGAGAGAAAGAGAGAGAGAAATAAAAAAAAAATAGAGAGAGAGAAAGAGATAAATGTTGAAATCGTAGCGATAGAATGCGAAGCTCGTGTCCCGATGCCCGGTCGCGGAATATGCGCAAAATCTCGATTTTTTCCTTCTATGCAATTACATCATTGTTTTTTTCTTTATCTATGCACGAGTGATCAACTTGAAAATTGAAATCGACACAATTCAATTTCTACGTACCAGCAGGAATTTTTAAACAACATCATCTTATGCGATTACAGAGTAAAAAGTAAAAAAACAAAAGCTCAACTCGAAGTAAAAATGAAACAAAATTGACAAAAAAATAAAATTGTATTCTACGGGAAAAATGTTGTGGATAATGTTCACTCTAGTGTCAAAGTGTAAAAAAAAAGGCAAATTTCATTGACGATATTGAAAAAAGCCCTAATCATTAAAACAATAAGAAATAAAATAATGTTATACGCAACCGGGCAAGAGCACTGCATTAATATGTAATATCAAAAAGTTGCAACAACATTGAGCGGTCATTATTTGATAACGTTATTATAGTAAATGCTCGTTATTTGAACTAGTCGCTCGTACTCTTGTGTGCTATTCTCTCAGAAGTACCTCGTAATCCTTCTTCTTAACGACATACTCAAGGTCGAATTTTTGATCCTCCAATGCTGTGATCCTATTGTGGTACTCGCGTAGCACACGTTTCACTGTGTCTGTGTGAGAGTTAATTAGAGAAGATATAAAGACAAGAGTTTGTGACTTTTAATCAAACCGACGACCGTCCGAGTCTTTTTTTCCATTTTAAAGTTCATCATCATCATCATCATCATCATCATCATCATCATCATCATCATCATCATCATCGTCATCGTCATCATAGTCGTCGTCAATTTATTTTTTTGTCAATCAACGCGTGTTCGTTATACCTTGGTATTCGCGTTTATGCGATAATGTTGAATTCAAAATAATGGAGCGCAAGTGGAATGTGGGTTCGATAATAATTCGTAATATTTTTTCTATGTGTCAAAGTACGGGAAAGGGTGGTAAGGACGAATGGGACAAAAATTAGGTCGCTTGGAAATAATAATTAATCGATGATAATTACCTAATAAACAAAAATCTATAAGTAGATGCAATGATAAATATTGCATCGAAAAAACGAGATCTATGATACGTCCAAATATCTACATAAAAAAGAATTTTCTCTTCTATCGTGTAAGATTTGTGTCACGAATTATTGCATCCCCAAAAAAAGAAATCGATCTCATTTATGAACAATGAGATTACGTAAACGTTCATAAATCAAATTTCTAAGAGAGATGCGAACGGCTATTAGAAACAGAAATCAATTAGAAATGTTTTTCCTTCGGTTGAATACTTTGGATAGAAATTTTCTTCTTCGAAAGAATTAAAATGACGAATGTGCATTGATACAATATACGATTTCCGATGATACGATATCGGAGCTGAGATATTTCGCGAATGATATATAAAGAAAAAAGAAAGTAGACAAAAAAATAAGAAAGGATTGGTGATAGGGTAAAATACCTTCGTTAGCATCGTCGACGTTTCTTGGTTTTCCACAACGTTCTTCGATGATACGCCTCCTTTCTGCTGCTTTTCTTTCCTGCTCCTTTTTTAATTCTTCCGCAGCTTTTTTACGCAACAAGAGCTGTCGAAATAATAATAATGAGAAGAGGAAGAAGAAGAAGAATACTTAGAAAAGACGAATAAATGATATTAGGGATAATTAATAAAAAATAAACTAATAAATAATAGTAAAAAATATACGAACCCTGAGTTTCTTCTTCCTGTCAGGGGTCATGAAACCTTTCTTAGCTTTCTTAGCTTTGGAAGCCTCTTCGAGGCGGGCTCGGACCTCAGCCCTTTTCCTATCGGTCTCCGCCTGTTTCCTCTTCTTTTCCTGCATTAATCGTGTAAACACCGTTCTTTAAATACTCTGCTGATTCTAACGATTTCAAATCGGCACCGTATGGTAACCATTCAGTTGAACAACTGATCTCGAAACAACCGGATCGTTTTAATTGATGAAATCAAAATACAAATCTATGTAAATGATTATTAAAAACAATGATTTGTTACTTTTTTTTTATCTCATTAATGAACATTTCTAATCGTGTTAGTTATTTATCTAAACAGCAAAGTATTAAAATTGGATCAGACAATCTCGGAAAGTATCAACAAAATATTCTCGATTGAACGAAAAAAAAAAATGATAAATGGAAAATATATAAATGAAAAGTTTCATTTAAACAATTATAATTTATGAATTGGAATATATGATAACTGATAGTTAATCGAAGCTTCCGAAGGATATTTTTCCATCGAAGATAATTTCATAATACTTTGAAAGTGTTCCATCTCTCTTACGTACATCCTCGAGACGCTTCCTCTGTAAAAAAGAATAAAAAAGGAAAGAATATTAGAAGAAAATTCTAATGTATGACGAAGAATGACAAATCTTGTGTAAAACAACTTGAGCGAGGCAATTTACATTGTTTTTATTTTGTTTTGCGTTAATTTTAGTCGACTATACAAAGTGTAATATTTTCGAAAGATTTTCTTTATCTTTTAAAAAGCGAACAACTTCTTTAGGAGCGCACACTTTTATTATACACAAGGTGGAAGCATTTTTATCGGATCACGGTTTAACGTGTTGTAACAGCAAGATAATTCTTTTTCCAATGTTACAAAAAAAAGAAAAAACAAGAAAAATAAAAAGATATTCAGGTTTTCCGATTGAAATACTTCACCGTGTGTATGTATTATATATTTTGTTTGAATTATTCGTTTTTTTTTTCTTTCCTTTTTTTTTTTACAAATTTATCGTAATTAATTAAAGCTCAAGGTTCGAACACAGCGTGTAAAATAAAGCGAATAACGAGACAACGTTTATATAATATACGTCCCGTTTTTTTTTTTAAAAGCACAAATAAATAACAGAACATGCAAGAATAATGTTTCTTTCTTTTTTTTTGTTTGTTTGTTGCATGAACATTTGCATTCGTACGTGCGAGCATCGTGTCTACTTTACCAATAGCTCTCTGCATTTCCGTCCTTGTCTATCGACGATATTTGCATTCGGATTTGTGATTTCTTTCTATCTGTACTATTGTCTTTTTTTTTTATTTTTCGTTGTATATGTTTAATGATCGTTTCGAGAAAATAGAAACGATTAGAGGGGGGGGGGGAAATAAAAACAAAATGGGGGCTGAAGCTCGAAAATACCGATAAGAAAAATCGATACTTCGTTTGTAAAAAAAAAAAAAGAAAAGGAAAAAAAAAACAACCAACAGCAAGAACAAAAAATAAACTCTCCTTTGTGCGAGAACGTCGAAAACAAAAAAGATAAAAAAGTTTCCAATAGGAAGACTGGAGGGTAGCAAACTCGTAAACGTTTGTCGTTTAGATGTGTGTTTCTACAAAAATAAAAATATATGTAGAGGAAAGAAAAACCATCTGGGAGGAGAGGGGGATGAAAAAAGAAAAAGAAACGAGACTCGGTCTGTTCAAAGCCTCCAGAAAAACGGGTTGAAAAAGTATTATTTTCTTTTTCTAATTGTAAATAGATTATTATGCATCAAAATACGACACTGAAATATATCATTTTTATACTATTCTAATAAAAATAGTATAAAATTAATTTCTATTGTATTTTTCATGTGTTCAATGAATAATAAACTCGTATATATATCCCAGTCCGCAAAAATGTCAAACATCTAATTCTAATAGGAGAACAAATAGAGGAACAAGCACAAAAAAGACACACATAAATCCGTACCTTTCAATTTGTAATTCATACTAGGATCCGAAACCGAAAAAGGGTTTTTTTTGGGATCGCCAGTGACGAATGTTCCATAATTAGATGTAGAAATGTGATCCACGATGAATAATGAAAAGAAAACAAAATTATAATTGACGATCAAACGATAATAATAATAATAATAATAATAATAATAATTAAAAATGCAATTATGATGGAACTTATTTAATCGAAAAAATATTATTTCACGGATCGTTCGTTCGATACTCACCTAACCTCATCGTCCGCCATGTTGGTGCCTGCTTCTTACGCGCGTCTACCTAAAAATAAAAAAAAAAAAATTACATAAATAACGTAAGTCATAGATATACATATTAAATAAATTTTGTATCGAATATAGATAATGGACAGAAAATAAAAAAGAATAAAAATGTTGTTCAATTGGAAAATTGTCAAAATACAATATTCGCGTGAATGACATTTTGGATATTTGCAATGATCATAATAATATTCCATAAGCCTCAATTTTTCCGTTTATCTCACGAAACAAGAAACTTCATCGCGGATGGGGTATAGAATATCGAAAGAGTAAAAATAGATCTCGAGCACCCCCACTTTTCGAAAGGTCTCGTAACGTTGAGTCGGTTTGGCTACGTCGGTATATCAGGGCGATCCAAATTTGGATCCAACATGCTGCTGCAGATTTCTCTCTCTCTCTCAATCCTCCCCTCTCTCTCAATACACATCGTTTTACACGCAAGATCCAACATCGAAGAGAAAAAACTCGATCTTTTCCGAGAAGATATTTTTGAATGATATTACGATTTACGTGAGTTCATTTCCAATATGTTTACCATTATATTATTTTTATTTGGAAATAATTTAATCTGCATTTAAAATGACCAACTTCTTGTCATTTGATTTTTCATCAATTTTTAATAAATAAATAAAAAATCCATAGGAAAACATAATAATAGAATGATAGACGTTTGATAAAATAGTCGAGACAGGTGAGAAATAAATATAGTTGAGAGTATAATAATAGTTTAGAAATAAAGGGAAATTTATGCGCTAAAACTTTTTGCCCTACAGTATTGTCAGATTTATTCTTATTCGTAAATTTTCTTATACAAGTATATTACTCGTACATTAGTACCGTTAGATTTTTGCAGACTCTCGGTCATTTATATTCGTAAAAGAGTGTGCAAGATTTCTCTCCATCTCATTCTCTCTCTCTCTCTCTCTCTCTCTCTCTCTCTCTCTTTCTCTCTCTTGCCAAGTATAGATTCTCATCTCATTCCTAAGCTATTCTAAGCTCACAACGAACCAACGAGAAATTACAACTAGACTCAGTATTCTTCCTAGCTACGTGTATTCTAACATCCCCGAGGTAAAATATATAGTAAGATAAAAAGAGAAAGAGAAATCTATCGCTCTATTGTAAAAATAGAAATAATATTCTACTTCTTTTTATTCGTGTCTTCATTTCTATTTTTATTTTCTCCGTTGCGTACAACGACTTACGAGCTTTCATCCAAATAATAATAATAATAATAATAATAATAATAATAATAATAATGATAATAATACAAAAAATAAAAAGAAGGAAAAACTTTCATCGAGTTTATCTTTTCGATATCTTCCAACAGGTACGATGAAAACAAAAAAAAAACAAAAAAAATAAAAAGTATCCAAAACGAAATAAAAAAAAAAAGTAAAATAATCTCTTTCCGCGAATAAAGTGGAGAGAGCATTTTTTGTATTTTTAATAAAGAATAATTCACTTAACAACAAAGATACACTATATTAAAATGACGTATATAACATGAAACAAAGTATCCTAATCTTTCTCAGTTCACCCAAACACGCCATACCCTTATATACCATTTATAATACGGGTCCGTAAAAAAATGTTCAATACCAACATAAAATAACGATGATGATATATATATATATAGATTAAAGCATGCGATATCACCTTTCACTGACACTCGAAACAACGAAGATAAATGTCGTTTAAAAATGATAGATAAGCGCGCATACAAGCTATAGGTGTTTTTTTTGTGTGTTTCCCCCGTTATTATTCGAAGAAATATAAAATATTTGGTTTCTCGCGTAAAAAAAAAGAGAAAAAGGTGGGGAAAGTAAAAAAGAAAAAAAAATGAAGAAGCTGCTTACCTTGATAAGAACTATCTGGCTTTCGGACTAGCCAACCGAACGTTAGGCAGCTGACTGTGCCTTTCTTGCGTGCCTTCCTCGCGTGCCTTCTTCTCGGCACGTTCACGTGGTCCTTCTAACGACCAATGAAAAGCCCTCGTCGTACCAAGGTAAACATTTTTAGACGAGGAGCTCTGCTTCTGTGCTCGTCGCCAAAAATAAATTCCAAAGTGAAAACGGAGCTGGGTCTTCCTCCTCCTCCTCTCGATCGACGTTTGCACGATCGACGGTTCTCTTCGATCGATTGTTTTCCTGCCCCTCTCGATATTTAATATGTTTACATATTTTTTTTCTTTTTTTTCGGTGTCTATGATTCATACGACGTTTTTGTCAATTTATTCGCAAATACGAATATATAATGTTACGTATATTTAGATATGTGCAATATATGCATAATAATAATATTGTATATATATATATATATATATTGTTATATGCAGCTAAAATAATAGTAATGGTAATGGTAATGATAATGATAATGATATGTGTAATACAGTAATAATAGAAGATATAGTGTACTATAATAACAATGTAGTATAATGTAAGATTATAATATTTATGCTGCAGACAAATTGATGAAAATTTTACGAGTTTAAGATCAAAATCATTAGACACGAAAAAGATATTATTAATCTATTCGTTAAGAATTTATTCGAGTGGGGCAGGTGCTTGGCACTAAACGCGTAAAAGCTGATGAAAACGTTGACGCCTAAATGCACGCACTCGTAAAGTTCTAATTCATTTTCAATTTAAATCCAGAATTCAACAGAAACGAATATCATATTTAGAAAACGTTCAAGTACGTTAAGTAATCAATATTATCGACAAAATAAAAAACAACGTTCATTTATTCGTTTAACGATTATTAAAATATTACCTAGTAACTAATTGTTCGTAAAGGAAACGTTTTAAATATAATAATAAGAAAATGATTGTGTCATATAATTAAAGAAAAATTTGGCTGCAAATAAAATCGCAACCATCGCTTAAGTAGTAACTACCTCTACTGGCCGGACAAAGTAGTAGGTGTCACCGATTAGTGACCGGGCAAGTAGTAAAAGCAGTTAAAACAGACAACGGTCGGTAAAAAGTAAAGGTAGTTTCACTGGTATAACATTTCCCTCGAAAGATGGCGAAACTTTTGAAAATTGATTTACAGACATTGCATTCTCATATCTTTAGACATTCGTAAAAGTAATATATCATATACGTTACTTCGAGATAAAGTAAATAAATCGCGGACGTGATATAATTTTACTAAATTATTCTCGAATCTTTTGTATTCTTTCATATTACTTCATACACAATTAATCATAAATTTATTTTAATTTTGTTATACACCAATATGAATGAATTAGAACTGGGTCAATCATAATACTTATTCCATACTAAATACTGTTAATTGTAATTAGAAAAAATAATATAATTAATAATAATTCCTAAAAATAAACTAATACATATATTATACATTATTAAAATATTCTAAACGCATATATATTCCTAATATATATATACAAACACACAGACTTAAACGTATGCATATGTTAAATGTTTCTAAAAAAACCCTATGCTTTAAAAAAAAAAAGAAAAAAAAAGCACGTGAAAGACTTCTTATGTTTTATATATTAGTAACTTTCTTGAATTATTAGATTATTTTTCTTTCTGCACATTTTCCTGACACCATAAAAAAAGTAGGATGATGGCGAACGTCTTTTTACAACTTATTTAATTATTGACGAATAAATTCTTACACGTAGAGCAAACGCGTAACGATCCTGTCTCTACGGCGTTCAAAATACAAATAAAATGTATCAAAATAAGATGTACAAGTCACCTGTCCCCTTTCAACTGCCTTAGGCTGTTGTTCGAAATGTTTTTCTACGTATGCTTGATGAAGGGAAATTCTTCGAATTCGACGAGCTATGTAAACATAGCCGTTGCTTGCCTCGTTTCATTTTCACCTTCTCCTTTGCCTAACTCTCTCTTTCTCTTTCTCTATAATATATATATATTCGACCATATGTACTCGTAAAAATAAAAAGTAAATACGGATGTTATAAAAAAAAAAGGAATCTACAAATAAAAAATATAGAATGAATCTATTGAAAGCTTCTTTTCTTTACTAATATTTCAAAAGATAAATTTTGGTCTCGTTTATCTTATTATTTTCAAATAATTTTCGAAATAAATTAATAAATGTAATCTGAAATATTTTTATACGCCTCTAATATTAATATGCATAATATATATATATAAATATTAAAAAAATATTCGCGATTATCCCATGACAAAAGATTTTCAAAGTATCGTTATAAAAGCATGCGATTAAATGTAGCTGTTAGATTGAGTTTTACCTTTCCCCCTTCCATATTATTGTAAAAGATTTTTTTCAATCATTCTTATGAATGACATTGTTGCACTTTTCGTGTCGCACTCTAAATTGTTTTGTCCCGCTGCACGGTTGTCTCGTATTTCCCCTCTTGTCTGATCGATATATCCCTCCCTCCCTACCCCCACATTTCTCCTCCTCCTTTTCCTTCAGCACTCGAATAACGCGATCCCCTAAAAACCTTTCACTTTTCGTCTTGCTTTCGGTAAAATTTTCGGTATACCCTGTCCAAAGAAGATTTGTTCAAAGATTGGCCCTAAAAAAGAGAAAAAAATGTTATAAATAATATAGCAACGGTACCGTAACCTCTAACCTATTCGAAGCTGTCGTTTCCCCCATGTTCGAGAAGTGGCAGGGGGAGGAGGAAGAACGGGTCGAGGGATGCGGGTTGCACCGGTGGAACGGGGGGCGGGTAGAGAGGAACCAAAAGGTGCCTGTGAACCGAAGTTGATTGACCTGGTGTTCCTGTTGCCACGACGACGATCCCGTGACGTCACGGGACAAACTAGGGTTTATGGGTGACCTACTTTCTAAAAATAACCATCACCGACCTCTCCCCTCCCTCTGGCAGCAGTCTTCTTTCACCCATTCCACCCACCATCAGCGCCACTACCAACACCACTTTTCTCTTTTCTTCGAGCAGCAGCAAGCAGTGTCGTTACGCCTAACCACGATACTCCTTTTCACCCTCACCCTCTTTTCCTTCCCACCCCTTCTTCCATTTCAAACCCCTTTACTCTAGCATACTTATGCACGTTTCTATAGACATTAATATTATGAAACTTTTGATTTAATGCAAAAACAACGGGTATTGCGATCTACGTGTTGGGCAGGTGTAACACGTTATTTTATTCTTTTTTTTCTTTTTTTCTTTTTTTCGGTCAATTTATCGAACGCGAGAAAAAATATTTTCGTAGGAAATATCTATATTTGGCATACAGAGATATTATCATACAAGGTCAGGTTTAGCGATCTACTTTTGAATAAATAACTTTTACTCGATTTTAAAACGGGGAATAATATACTGCAAGATTTATTAATTAGTAATTATAGTATCGATAGTATCTATTACTAATCGTGTTAGATATGAACAGATATTACTTACACAAGGTCAACTCTTTGTAATTTACTCCGAACAATTCGTTTTTGAAATAGAAATCCCATCGGATTTTATTTTATTAATCAAATATTCTCTCACCACAATTTATATGTACGTTTAGATATATTTCTACAAAAAAAAATCATTATAATATACATGGTCAATTTTATGATTTTTACTCGATTGTTTTCGAATCTCAATTCAAACCTGATCTTCTAATTTAGGATTCGCGTCGTTTTTTTTGGACGAGAATGATCGTGGGAGATGATATGATCTTTTAGAAAAAAAAAGAAAAAAAAAAGAAGAGTACGGAAAGGTCCAGGATGGGACCGTTACGTTAACGTTAAATCGATCTCTTTCGAGTTTGTCTTTTAGGACAATCGAAAAAAAAAAAAAAAAAACAAAAAAAGTAAGAAGCTTCCGATTGCCTTAATCGTTCTAGTAAGCGAGTATCGATGGACATAGACGACGTAGTCATGGGAATTTCTCAATAAACTCTTCGATCGGCCTTCCGGTAGTCAGGCTGGGTTCGTTCGACCTACTTTCGCCCGGGCAATGACGTTGGACATGACGTCACACGTTGAAACTAGGTCGCGAGGGTAAAGCACCCCATCGGCTTTCCTTGGGTATATACTTGGACGTGGACGTGGACGACTCCGATTCATTGAAAAAAGAAGCACCACGGAAGAAAACCAACATCTCTCTCTTTCTCTCTCTTTCTAACGATACTTAATTCCATTTTACAATGATTGATAAAAACGATCTCCATTTATCTTTGTGTTTTTTTTCTTTTTCTTTTTTTCTTACAATTATATTCATAAATATTTACTCGTTGTATTTCGTGATATTAAATCAATCGTAACACATATTCGATTGAATAATTTAATCTCGTTTACAATGAATATTATATATAAATTAGTTGTGTAAGTATTGTTAGAATTATTAAATAAAGTTTCGAGTCGAGACGACGACGTTTCGAAACGAACGAAACGGATACAATGTTGTTGTTAAAAAACGTATCTTGATCTTGTTATCGTTGATAAATGTTAATTAAACTATATTAGGAAAAAATTGGAGATAATAGATTTGGAAAAAGTCGCGGAGAAACGAAAGATGTTTGAAAGCCGAACGGTTGGCAAATCTCATGAATGGCCGCGTAATGTGAATGAAGCTCCAGTAACCCAGTTTTGCTCCGCGCACCCTACATCCCTTACTCCTTCTGTGTGTGTGTGTGTGTGTTCGGTGCGGTGCGATGCGATGCGATGCAATGCGATGCGGTGCATAACGGATCCGCTAGGCTCGACGACGTTATCGTTGGCTTTCTTCTCTTACGTTGCAATGAAACTATAAATATTCCTTTCTTTTTTTTTTTATAATAATAATTTAATCGTAGTCGACGATTTAAAGAAATTATTTGAACAAGATTCGTAAGAATTGTACGAGTTCTTTTTCGATAAATTTGATGATTTTGAATCGATCAATAATCGATCGGATATTAATTCAATTCATAGATGATCTGACAATTTATAAAAAGCATGAAAGGGTAAAAAGAAAAAAGTAAAAAAGATCCGAGGATAAAGGATCGAAGAGGAAGGTGGCAAAGATTTATCCGGTCGAGCTGTAACAAGGGGAGAGAAGAAGAAGACTTGCACGACGACGGTGTGCACGCGAATGACGTCAGGGGACGAAGCAGGTCGTCGAACCGCTGTTGGCGAGCGAGCAAAGGGGTGCATCGACCTGGAACCCCGGCAGCCCTCGGCAACACCCGGCAACCCCCGCGACTTTCCCGCGCTCCCACCTCGAGGAAAAGGAGGAGATCGAGGTGGTGCAAGAGAGGTTGCTACTGCTGCTGCTGTTGCTGCAAGATAGCTGCTGCTGCAAGAGCTAAAACGAACCGGAGGAGAACAAACTATTCACAAGTTCGACTAAAGTCAAGAAAATCCAGGAAAATCTTACCATCGATCCAAGATCTTTCTATTTTTATCTAATCGCATACACGGATTTTCTTAAATCCGTTTATATTTATTCGTTAAATAACTGGCTCTATTAACGTGAAATAATTAAACTAACCGGTTCAAAAATATAAATATACAATATATATATATATAAATTAAACACATACACACACATTACATATTTCGACTAGGTAATATATTCTTCTATTCTAAAAATATATAATGTTTCTTTGCAAGTTTAATAATTCTAAAATATGTTTTTGTCTAGAAATATTTTTAAATATCGTATTTACAGTAATGGCACTAATACTCACTCTAGCTGTATATGTGCAATATATTTAATTAGAATAGCCTCGATCATGGCTCGAACGTTAATAACATTAATAATTCGTTTCGTAAACACTCGGTCTCCTTTCACAGACCACGACTTCGATCAATAAATGTATCAACAATAAAAACATTTTCTTAGGTGATGAGATCAGATCGTTTGTTTATTTTTAGTAAGACCATTAGTCGGTCGATGTCTTCCGTACTGTTAAGACGTGTTTCTCGCTAAGTTTTCGGAATGATCACGTCGGCGGCATGGAATTTTAATATTTCAGGTATGAATGCGTGTGAGTGTGTGTATATATATATATATGTGTGTATGTGTATGCATATTAAATATGAAACTTTATCAATGAGGTAAACGTATGTTGGTAGGATCATTAAAATGTTTGTATAGAATTTAGAGAATGGAGTTTTAATATTTTAACATTATATGCGTGTATGCATATATATATATACACAAATATGTCAGCGTTAATTTGTATATTTTAGGTAAATCGTAGAAATAACTAGGTGTTTTTTGGGCAAGCAAATAAAAAGAATTTTATCATACACTAAAATGAGTAGTTTTCAAAAATAACGTTATCTAAATCGATATATTATTTATAATTGTACATAATATAAGTGATACACTTTGATATTGCAACTTTAATTTATAGAATAGAAATCTACTTATCTTGTCTTTGAATAATAAAAATTATATTTTAAAGAATATTAATTTATTAAATGACCCGAATTAATAAAGATTATACGTAGGGTCAGACACAAAGGGATAAATTTTGGGCAAAAGTTTATCGCGAAACGGGTTCTCTTTTCGTCCTGATTCATCTTAAGATAGGTGTAAGGAAAAAAAAACGCTTAAATCCACCCTTTGACCCTTTTCGCGAAGCGATTGGCAACCAAGTGAGAGAGAGTGGATCGAAGGGCCACGTGGTGCGGCGCGCGCGGGATAATCAATGCAATGACGTCACCGAGCGCTCAACCAATCCGGTGATAGCTCCATTCAAACCTGCTAGCCTCGGCCGCCGAGTGGAAACTCGCTGACTTCCGTCGGACTTTGGCCCGACTGCAGTTCGGCCTCGACCACTGAGACGCGCGTCGCGAAATTTCCAACCCCTTAATACACCAATATTCTATTTCATTATTCCGTAGAATTTTATCCCTTGTTACTATTTGCTTTTTTTCAAATAAGAACGAACCTACTTTGTTTTTTTTTTATACGCCATTTATAAAGAAGTACATTTTTGTTTTCTTCTTTTAAACGTGACAAATTATTCTACAACACTAATTATTCGTAACGATTCAAAGTATACGCATTGTGAATTGTATCTATCAACATTTTGGAAGGAACGAAGAAATAAAAAAAAAAGGAAAAAGAGGGGAAGTTACGAGTTCCTTGATAGCAGCCAAATCGAATTGTCATCGATTTTCTCTCATCAATTTTGGTTTGATCTTGTGAGAGAAATACGATCTATCGAAGGTAACCTGGTGTGGATCGTTTGTTCTAAAGAGAAGAAGGGGTAAGTCTTAAAGTCCAAATAAGTAGAACATTTTATCTATACAAGTAAAAGAGATGAGTCCGGGGTGGTTTCAATCCTTCTCATTAAACTTTCCCTTTCTTACGAGTATCAGAAAGAACAAATTTTGTAGCTATAAAAAAAAAAGAAATAAATTTTGTAATAAATGAAGAAAAGAAAAGAAAAGAAAAATTTGAAAATCCTAATTATTTACGGGGGAGAGCGGAGGGGGGGGGAAGATTCGAACAAACCGCGAAGTGTAGCATCGCGAAGAACGAACACGTGGCAGGGTCTCTCGACCCAAACACACGCCCACACGGAATACTCGGCAGACGAGACGCCCACGTTTCGGAAAATCACGTAGCCAGTATTTTCTCCGAATATCGCGAGAGAAAGCACACCAAACTTTTCTAACTTATCTTTTAATAGATTGACCTTCGTATTTTAAACTTATTACACAGGAACAACTGTTAACGAGATTCTTATACTTTATCAAAATGATTCAAACTATTTCTACAATCAATTGTAAATCCTTGGTCAAAATTTTTACCAATAGATTGTTCCAATCTCGAAAATTAATAATTAAATATCATTGTCAATAATTTAATGCAACTACAAGACGACGACGACGCATTGCAGGGAAGAATTTCCTTTTCAAATAAAACATTCGATCTAACGTAAAATCAATAATATTATCTGTAAATCGAATATTGTTCTGTGAGTGTTGTATTATCGACAACGTAAAACAAAAAACAAAAACACATGCAAAAAAATAAGAGAAAGTTACTATCGAAAGAAACAATCGAGGCCTTCTTTCGGAAAAAAGGTCGAAAAGGATTTTCGAAAGGGGGGTAAAAAAAATGTTCACGGTTGTCGTTTAGCTCGTCGTTAATTGGGTCAAAATATGGTGCGTTTCTCATCCCCCTCGTCATCCTGCGGCCAGTCCCGCTTAACCCTCCTTGCCCCTCAACTCTTCTCGCCCTTTTCCTCGGAATGAACGTCACGTCGGGGGAGGTGATGACGTAGGTAGATGCAGTCGCAGGATTGGCCAGGAGCTCGTTGACGTCACGGGCCAGAACCTCTATATGCGCTTGCACCTTTCTCTCTCCCACCACCCCTATATCGTCGCCGCCACTGCTTGGGGAGGGTGCAAATAGTCATCGCGAAAGGGTGCACGCCGGTTCAAAGCCCCAGTTTTCCAAGGCTGCCCGATCTGGTAGGTCGCCCCTCTCTTTCTTTCTTTCTATATATCTATATTTATCTCTTTCTCTCTCTCTCTCTCTCTCGCTCTCTCTTTTGCCTTGACTACCCTCTTCCATACGCCATGGACGAATCATTCATCGTTTCCTTTCTCCCCAAAAATAGTTGCTTATTATAAACCAAGGTAATATATAATTTATAGATCCGATATTCCGATTTTCGTTCAACTTTTTTTAATATTATATTTATAAGATATGTATGCACGTAGATATAATATATATATATATATACATTTGTGAATATTCGAACGTCATCTTCTATCTAACTGGAAGCACGAGTTTCGACCTCATCGAGGTAGCTCGATCTTTTTCTTAAAGTAGGTCGTTCATAAAGGTGCTTATCTAGATCGTCTTTACGTCTCACGTTCGAGGAGTTGTTCTATTCATCCTCCCCCCACACATCCTACACCTTCCCTACCATCCCACCTACTCGATTTACAACACTTTCGAATCTACCTTCTTTTTTTTTTTTTTTTGATAACACCGATTATCTCTCTCTTGTATATTTGTATATTTTTGTTTGTTCGTTAAAAAGAAACGAAATTGTGCTCGATAGATTAGTATCAATCGTAAACGTCGTGAGAACGGAAAGGACAATTTTTGTATGATCAATTTTTGTTAACGACCATACAAATTTGCGATTAGATTGATTTAGGAACGGTGTGATATAACGTCGACGTTTTTTCTTTTTTCTTTTTCTTTTTTTTTTTTCATAAATAAAATCCCATTGAAGAGAATTCCACGGAAGGATGGAGTACCATGACCCGATGACCTACATATTCCATGACTTGCGTCATTCACAATCTCTCCCCACCAAAAGTCACGGCAACGACACGCATCTGAAAGAGGGAGCTTGGAAGATAGAAAGAAGCAGAGTGTGCGTGCTTGCTTGCGTGTGTCTCTGGGGGAAAGAAAAGTAGTTGAAGATAGCAGAGGATACGTATTTATGTGTGTGCGCGTGTACAGTATAAAAGAAAGAGACAGAGAGAGAGAAAGAGAGAGAAAGAGTGAAATCGAAGGCACGCGACAACCAAAGCACTTCTATCGAACTACGATGTCCACTTTCGATTATTCGTTTCAAGGACGTACATCTAATACTTTATTATATTCGCGAGTGTTCCGAGTGCATCAGTGTGCCTGTCTACGTTTGATTTATTTGATTAGATTACATTTTTTTGTTCTATCCCAAAAAGATGATTTTTCGAAAGCTGATGTATAAGAGAGAAGATTTTCTTTTTTTTTTTTATTTCAAATCAACCCTCTCTTCTCCAATTGTTGTACTATATTTTACAACCCCTTTTCAATTTTATTGCTTGTTTTTTTTTTTTTTTATATAGATGAAAAGTAGATACGCGACGAGTGTATAGAAATTAGAAAATAAATTTAACATTAATAGAGAGTAGGCCAATCGTTGGCAAAAAATTGATCCCCCTCCCCCCCCCCATTCTTTTTTTGTTAACCGTAAGATTTGTAAATGGGTACCATGGTGTGCCTGCCGTTGCTTGGCAACCCATCCTGGGTCAATGGGATACGCGTTCGTTCGCGAGAAAAAGTGGGTCAACCTATGAGATCTCCGCGTCTTCTCGAGTTCTTAAAACGAGAAAGTAGGCGAAAAAAAAATAAGAAGAAGAAGAAACAAAAAAGAAAAGAAAAGAAGAAGAAGAAAAAGTCGCTTGTATCTCATTGTCGGAAGTTTCTATTTCTTCACTCGTTCGCGATTACTATCAATCTTACAAAGAACAAAGTTTTATGTCAATTTTCATACGTACGAGCAAAGCATTACATTTATATTTATTGTGATCGAAAAGATATTTCTATTTAATACTATATCGAAATTAAACGAACGATCAGGTCGTGTTTTAATCGTGAATAAAATGAAAATAAAATAAGAATGAAATGTCAATGATTAAATTAATTATAGTTGAAGGTTTAGCCCTCGTTGGGCATGTAATCTACGCTACACGGCTCGATTCCTCGCTAAAATCTATTCTTGTAATATCGATTTCCCTCTGGACGAGTCATCTTAAATGATTAAAGATGTTACTTCTATTTTTAAGAATACTTTGTTATTAAAAAAAATGAGAGAAAACAATAAGATTCGATTAAACATTTTAAAAATGTTAAATCTTGCAACAACGATGATTAAAACATTGTTCCTTACATTTGGATATATTTTCTTTGAAATATTCCTTAATGATTTTGTAAAAAATTATTCGCAAACTTTTGATCCGTTGTTTTATTTCAAAAAAAAAGAAAAAAAAGGGGAACCCGAGAAAGAATAGGAAACAAAATGGTGATATCCAATTAGAGAAATATTAATCGGAAAATTACTTGTGTGTGAAAAAATTAATTAAAAGTAGAGCGTAAAAAAAGGGAAAAGTTGAAAGAACAAAAAATGTTGTTGGTAAGATGAAAAAGTAAGTCGCCCTTGGCTCATCTTCGCGATCTCTCCTTCTGACCCGAATACCTATACGGAAGGTGACGCTAGCTATTTATAGAACCACCCCCGACGAACGACCCCGGTTTAAACGCGACGTGACAAAGGTCTGCGCTAGTCGCAAAGCAAAATTTCATCGTCTCATATTTTTATTATCCGGACTTATCTATCTTATAAATAGTTACATATCATATACTCGCGTATTCGATTGATTAATTAAATAATAAAACAATAGTATATATATTTATTCAATATTTCTTATATTGCATAAAAATATATACATCAATGCAACTTATGTACAATCTTTTACACACAAAGTTTTATAATATTTTATACATTCGTAAGAAAATCATTTTTATTTACTTTTTTTTATCTTATCCGTTTGAATTCAGCGTCCCTTGAATCGCTTGGATTCTTTTGCTCATAAACTTTTCTTTTTTTCTTTTTTATCGATATATCGTAACATCCCTTTTGAAGATAAAAGAGAACGCGAGTTCAGTGCCCTGGCGCAAGCGTATCGCATTCTGACGTCGCGTCAAAGGCGACATTTTAGCACGTCATCGATGTACCGCTTGATTGTTGACATTATCATTATCGGTCCAATCCTATATTCGATGATTAGAGAAGGGAAAAAAAAATATCTATAATCGATGACGATGACGACAATTGCGACTCTGCATTGTGACGTCATTAATTAGTATTTTTATCACCATCCCATTATCTAGCTTTTGTTAAGTGTAAGTAAGTTTGCATCATCAATGTTACGAGGGATGAAACAATTCTATTTTTATAATATATAATAATCGTTTCTGACAAAGGTTAGTTTAAGGGCTTGAAAATCTAAAGGTACAAGGTTTGAACCCGAGACCAGATCATCCAAAAGGCTCAACAATTTTCATTTACAAATCCATTAAAGTATAATCAAGAACATAAGCATAACTATACTGGGTAGGTATCGCCAAAAAAAAAAAAAGAAAAAAAAAAGAATAAAACAAATATCTTTTCGTAGATAAAATGAATATTACAATTTTATAAGTTGACAGAATTGTTGTTAATAATTAAGAATGCAAATTTTGAGCTTAAAAATAAATAAATAAATAAATCTATCTAGTGATTTTTCAGTAAATAAAGGAGAGTGTCTGAAAGATGAAGAAAGAACGTGGGAATAGATGGAACTGGTATGAAACTGTAATACCGAGGTAGGTCGATAAGGGTTCTCTGGGCATACGTTAGTACAGTAACTGGATAGTGCAGAAGTTGGTAAATGCAGCGGAAGGCAAATGTTCCTGCTGTAACGTTGGTAAAACCATCCTACACAGGATTGCGTATCGATAAACGTGATAAAAAATTGCATTATTCAAAGAGTAACGACCCGGACGAATTTCTTAGGACATCTCTAGGCACATCGATCTATGCACAACTATCGTGGTGTCTGACATAATCTATGACTACTCTACTCGAAGCGAAACGTAAGTAGCGTATAGCCGGACACAGACATCGTTCTCTTACTTTTTTATTTGATTTATTTTCTATATACAAATTTACCTTATTTATCGCGTGTACATACAAAAATCATATTTTAATTGAAAAATTATTCAAAATGTGTATGCACAATTATTTGCATTTGTATAAGAGATAGAGCTTGAGTTAACGTACAATTTCTTATGATCTGATATTATAAAAATCCGTTCAATGATCGAAAACATCGATGAATGTCGTATATATTAATGCAAACAACAAAAAAATAAATAAATAAATAACTGTTGTGCAAATTATGAAAAAGTGCAAATGATCAAGCTGCATCGTCGATCTTTCGATCCTCGAGTAAAACTCCCCAAAAAAATGTTAAATTAATAAGAAAAAAAGAAACATATGACAATTCTACGCCAATGAAATTGACAAGGCTTCCCGTGGGGTAGCTAGGATTAATCCCGTTTACCTCGAGCAGATTTAAGGCTTCTTATGCAACTTTACGTCCGGAAGAACCTACGCTATTGGTCTACGAACGTATTTCTTTCTGTCACTTCCAAACAAAATAGTATCCTTTGATTGTTTCTAATAATTATTTTACGTTCGTTCATGTTCGAACGAATAAAATGCTGATCATTTTTCCTACGTCATTTGTTTATAAAAATGTTATAGAATAAAATCATACAGGAGGAGAAAGAGGAGGAGGAAAAAAGTTTTGTGGCGAACCAACAGTTCCTACATGTTTTTAAAAATCAGTTACTTTCTTCGAGACTTTTGATAAGCTTGAAATTTAGGATCGTAGTCTTGTAATCTAAAAACAAGAAAGAAGAAATTGTAATTGATTTTTAAAATCGTTGAAAAAAGCCTATGATCTAATCTGTAAAAATATTCAATGATGTGTATTGAAATTGAAGTCGCATACGACAAATACGAGAGAGAGACATAGAATATAATTGATAAATTAATGAAAAATGAAGAAAAACACACACAGAATTTAGATCTTATTAATAATGATTTCTCAATTAGAAATCCCAAGTTCGTTTTGTCAACCCTCCTGTCACGTTACACCCAATCTTTTAGAGCTGCCGCATGGTTCGTTGTCCACTGTATCGTATAACCGATTCTATACACAATGGCGTAGGAAATCAAAATATCATTGTATTTTACATATGAAATTATAATTGTAAAAAACAATATATCCACACGAAAAAGATTGTCGATCGATTTCATCGTTAACTTCTACGGCGTCAAACGTTAATACATTTAACAATATAAATGTTCAACGTATTTAAGTTCAAGAGGAAGAGAAATCGAAGAAGGAAGAAAATGAAAGAAGAAGAAGAAGAAGAAGAACAAGAAGAAGAAAAAGAAGAAATAAAAAAGAAGTATAAAATAGGCAAGCCGTCTTATGTTTCTGTCTTATTTCATTGTAAATTTGCGATATGAAATATGACATAAACTTAAGATGGGTACCTATATGATCGACGAGTTAGATCGGATAATCCAAAAGGATAATAATATACAAAAAAAAAAGTGTAAGTAAAAAAATGTTATAAAAATTGAATGCACGCGTTGACCGCCATGTTGGTTTCCTGTGACCAACGTTTGCTCTTTCAATGGGACTACGAGGATCATTCGTATATCGTTCGAAATCTTATTTTCAAATTGTAGCCTCTGCGACAAAACTTATCAAACTTGTGTGGCGGTCAACGTTTCGAACGGCTATTTATGATTTTATATTACACGTTTAATTTTTTATTATTTTTACGCGTATAAACAAAAAAAAACATAAATTATTATTAATTAATAATAAACTCGGACCGTGTATTGAGTTGAACATTTTAATCTACGACTATAAAAATGTATGAAATTGAATGAAAATTGAATTCGTGAGAATAGAAAAAAAAAAAACTGAAACATGATTCAACGAAGAGAGAAAAGGAGAAGAATAGGTTTGAGTAACCGTCAGTGGAGAAGAAGCAGGTTGGGCCAGGCAGACGGACGAAGCCTGAGCCAAGGGTGCTAAGCCCTGAATCCTAAAAAGTGTTTGGAGCTTACTCGGCTAGTGTTACCCCCTAGTGTACCCCTCAAACCCTCTTTCTACATTGGCAGGGACGTAACGTGTCCACTCTGACGCATTCCTATCTCACCTTGCTACGCTTTCCTTATACTCCTTCTTTTCTTACATCTTACAGAGTTATGATCTAAAGGACGAGAGAAACTTATCATTTAATTATATTAAAACCCTTTGTTTTTTCATTTATGCGTATGAATGCCAACAGGATAATTAATGTTATATTAATTAGGATTGTTGGAACATTTGTTTGTATTTTATATATGGAGGATTTATATATATATATATATATATATATATATATATATATATTTTAGAATTTTTAATTAGGAAGTAAAAGGATAATATTTTTGAATATATTCTTAATAGAATATTACGTATTTATATAATATATGTACGTGTATCTATTCGAACAGATCACATAATCATGTTATAATAATCAGAACTATAGACGAGAGTCTATTTATATTTTAAAGATCGCTATAAGTTTTCATTCTTTCTCTTCCACTCTCTATCTCTGTCCTTGTTTGAAAATATTTAAAATAACGAAACTAATCGTAAGGAAGGAAAACTAAATCAGGATATAAAAAGCATGATTAATATTTATTTGATGAGACAAGTAAGAAGAGAAGGAAGAGAAGGAAGAAAAGGAATGCAATAGAACTGTGCCAGAGGAGGAAGAGAAGGAGGAATAAGAATGAAAAAGAAGAATTCCATGAGTTAGTGTCTCTGCACGGGGAGCACAGGCAGGGAGACAGGTATGAAAATTAGGTCGTCCTAATGCCGGATCCCACTATTTACCGAACGGGGTAATTGCTTCACGTCGGTATGTATGTGGGGTACGTTTTAAGGATTCACCTCTTCACAATATCATTAAACACTACCACCAACGGCACCACTGCCAGACGGCATTAGTCGGGTCAGAAGATAAACTTATATAATAGTATTTAGGAAACTCGTTTACGCGATCAACATTAAAATATAACTAAATAAATAGATCAAAATCCTATCGAGATTCGTTGTAATCAAAAAATAGAAGTAACTATCCTATTTTAATCATGTTATAGAATAGCACCATCGTACAAAATAGTCAAAAAAAAAATGAAAAAACGGTCCCATCGAGACTCGTTAATATAATCTAAGAAATAAAAATCATTCTGAATGATCTTATTTTTCAATGGGTAGAGATGATCACGTATGGAAGAAACAAGTAAAGGGGGTTGATAAAAATATAGATAGTAAACGGATAAAGATGAAATGAAATAAAAATTGGATATTCGGTATGTATGAAGCGTGTGTGTCAGAGCTATGCGATTCGATCATGTCTGACTTCGGTTAACGCAAATACGATTTTGCTCGTAATACTGGCTGTGCCCTTATTTCCGAAGAAACACGTGTCTTGCGAGCTTAAAGCGGAACAATTATTGGTCCCCTATTTCTAAAGCCATACTTTCATTGGCCAATGGATTAAGTAACCACGTGGTGTGTTAGTATATAACGAAGGGTGAACTAAGAAACTAACGGCAGTTGTGCTTCAACGGTGCAACGGAAATAACGAGTGCGAACTCACATTTTTTTTCATCGATTATTGTTCGTGCAGTGTCTTTTGATGACTTGACTGTCGTCGATTTTTTAAGTGCCACCATTTCTAAGTCTTGCGATATTTAAATATTTCAGTTTCTTCCGTCAAGGGCTGCGTCAAGGTTTTGTCTTCCTTAGTTTCTCTATTTGATTCTGTTATTTTAAATTTTCTTTTTAAGGGATACGTAATGTTTGTGTCAAAAGAAATAGGATACAAATTTGTGACAAATTTTCTAATCCAATTTTCTCGAGATAAGTTACTCGGGAAAAGAAATTTCTTCTGTAAGCATCACGTGAATGTTGGATTTTCGATCAACGATATGGATCGTCGGCAAGGATCCTTCTTGGATTGCAAATGTTAAAATTTGAAAGAAAGGGACGCAATGGAAACTTTCGAGAAAAAGGGCTTCGAGATGTACGATCTCCTCTTCTTCTTCTTCTTCTTCTTCTTTTATTCTTTCTTTGTTAAATGAAATAGTAATATTAGATAATACTAAGGATACGCGTATATAATAAAAGGGGGGAACAAAAAAAAGAATGGAGGATAAAAAGAGTTTGGTAGAAAGTCGGTGAGATATGCAAACGACACTAGGTTTCTAGTAAGTCGAACGTATATACTTTGAAGAGAAGAGATCGAAACCACTGAATTTTGTATTCGAATTGAAACGTTCTAGCCGAGCTATGCAGTTGCCAGCAGATGTCCAAGCACCCACAGCTCTAGTATTTTACCGACTTACTTTACTTATTTTAGCAAACGGGAAAAATATTCTCGCACTATATGCACGCGCATAACTAATATGCATATATCCTATCTATAGTTGCCTATCTTACATTTTTCTAACATTTTTTCTTTACCGATCAAATATCGGACACTTTTAAAGAATGTCAATTGCAATTGTTACCTTAGCTATGTCGTATATAATGTCCGTGATCGCGTTGTTAAAAAATAAAGAGAAGTAGACATTAATTACGTCGATATTTTAATGTTGAATGATAAAAAGAAATGTTACAATTGTTGAGACAAATGTTAATGAACAAAATTTGTCGTTGTTTATTCGTTCTTTTAATCATAGGAATTGATTAAACGATCTTTCGTTTCTCTAAACTCTAAACTCCAACTCTCTAAATCTTTATAAATGATTATTATATGGCAAAATGTATAACTAAACGAAAGATCGAAAAAAATGATATCACAGACGCGATCAAGGAACACTTATTGGACCCCAGTGTAGCTGCTGGCCACTGCACAAGATTAGACATAAGACTCTTGTGCGTGTGACAGCGGCTATGATGGGGCTTCCACGGAACATCAAGGTCGATACGTCGATGGAAATGTGCTACACTACTATACTATTGTAAGAGAACCCTAAAAAACTTTTAAGTTTTGATCACCTTTAATCATCTTGACTTCTTCGACAATTTACTTTGATGCAACGTTCTTTCAACGAGACCAAAGATTTGTCATTGCAAACTGTTCTTTCATAATTATTGATATTCAATATCTTTAGAATTAAAAACAAATGAATTTTCGACGTCGACCTTTTGTGTGTGTGTGTGTGATTAGGAAAAAGAAAAATAAATCCTGTTCTTTTTTAATCTACTGTGGGAATATAATTAATTGCCATTTCGAATGTTATGTAATAATTAGAAATTTTCTTTGTAACAAATTATTTTTTATCTAGATAACATTTTGCTATTATTTCTCAAACATCTTTTGCAGCATATTAGAATGATCTATTTGGATGATAATGTGTCATGGTGTATGATATTATAAAATTTATAATAATGTTATCAAGTGTCGTTGAAAATATACAGTTTTATATGTAATTTACATGTTTTAAAATAAAAGAAAGATACATGTGTTTTTATTTTTAATACTTATAAATATAACAAATATTATATATATATATATAAGTATATTAGGAAACATTAATATATGCAAATGATGTAATGTAATTATATAATAATAATAATAATCTCTTATTATAGATTATTATTATTAGATATTATTTTATGTTCAAAGATAAAATATACGATAAAGACCTCATTTTTCTCATGTCATATTGGTTTAAACAAAAAAACTATCCTATCCGATCTTTTCCGGTTATACAATACACAGTTTCAAATTTGTTTTTATATTTTGAAATTAATTATCAAACATAAGCTTAAATTTTAAAATAACTGACAGATTAAATGTAATTTAGAAATTATTTGAATTTCGGTATCAAAAATAATCTCTGAAGTCGTATCATTGTCTAACTAAAAAGATATTATAATATATGATTGTGACAAGAAGAATAAGAATAGAATTCAAAGTGCAATAATTTCACAAACAAAACTTTCTTACCAAAATAACGCTGACACATTTTCTAATACTTCTATCTTTTTATAATTAACACGAAAATAAACTTGGAAAAATTTGAACCCTAGTGTCACAATTGAAAAATATTTTTGTAGCGACCTGCTGTCGATAAGCAGATTTCTACTTTATCCTATGCAACGACTGGCGCCGCCATTCTCACTGCTCGTTCTTTGGCAAACTACTTGAGCGCTAGCACTCTATCATAGCTAACAGCGTTTCTATGGGAACGTTAAGGTTTCCGTAGTTACAAAGACTTTCTTCTTTCGTTGTTAGAAAATAAATTAGTTAGTCAAGAAGTTGCACTTATTCGCTCCACAACGTATTAATCCTCAACGCATTTTTCGTACCCGCTCGGATCACGTCGGGGTCACCAATTATGTAGCGGCAAGAATCAGGAACTAGAATACTATTGGTTTGAACTCTGATCACCACTACTATTTTTATGTAACATTTATTTATTTATAAACTATTACAGAACAAAACGAAAACAAGAACAAAAACGGATAACAAAAATGCGTTGAGGATTAATACGTTGTGGAGCGAATAAGTGCAACTTCTTGACTAACTAATTTATTTTCTAACAACGAAAGAAGAAAGTCTTTGTAACTACGGAAACCTTAACGTTCCCATAGAAACGCTGTTAGCTATGATAGAGTGCTAGCGCTCAAGT
This sequence comes from Polistes canadensis, assembly GCF_001313835.1. Lineage (NCBI taxonomy): Eukaryota > Metazoa > Arthropoda > Insecta > Hymenoptera > Vespidae > Polistes > Polistes canadensis. Next base: position 415,432 of record NW_014569554.1, read on the forward strand.
AGTTTGCCAAAGAACGAGCAGTGAGAATGGCGGCGCCAGTCGTTGCATAGGATAAAGTAGAAATCTGCTTATCGACAGCAGGTCGCTACATTTTGTATTAGTTAAGCGAACTCTAGCGGATATTAGAATAATTATATGTACTGCTGCATTATCGACAGGAACATTTTTCGATTAAATTCTTTCTAATACTTGTAAAATACTTAAATATATTTAAAATTTTTCTGTCATCGAGCAACGACTAGAAAATAAAAAATATCCTAATTTAGTTAATAACTAGCGTTTCAATTGCTCCATTTTAACTCGATGTTCTGTTTCGCAGCAGTCAATACATAACGTATGATGTACATTACACGCAAATAAAAATCGATAAATGTAATAAAAAACAAATATTTTGATCTACTAATATCAATATCTTTCTCTCTTATTAAAAAATCTTGTTGCACTCGTTCATATAATAAATAAATATGTATTAATTTATTATTTCCAGGATAACCAATAGCATTGCTCATCGTACAAGAATCCTCGAATACGATTGGCTAGTTAGTAAAACTTATCTAAGCCAATCGTATTCGGTACCAAAATAATTTCTTTAAAAACTCTGATGCAGTACATTAGCGTTGAGATATTAAATAATAAATATAGATTGTAGATTCTTATAAATAATCAAAAACAAGAGATAGAAATACGGAGCAATAAAGTTCAAGGCAAATTATGTGTCGTATCGAAACGATACACTTGTGTTACCATTAAAATTTAAACGAAAGCTAAAAAAAAGCAATCAAAAAGGGGAAAAAGATATCTGTTAATGTTTATATATTATTTTGAAAAATGAATCTCTTTTTAAAACAATTGAAATAATCGTATATACTTGATATCCGGTATAAATTATGATCTCAGGATAAATCTGTTATATATAAAAAAAAAAATCTTGTTTATTTTCGTCGAAGTTTTATCAACGATAAATATTTTTATAAAATCATAAATAATATTTTTCGATCTTGAATTCCCGCTATTACTAGTCTTACACTCACCCACAGTGCTATACGGCACTGGTTAATAAATTGTATACATATATCCTTAGTTATCTGCAGCGTCGCGCAATAGCTTACAAGCGTTCATCCATCCTGCAGTTCATGCGTAACCTCGTTGCGTAAAATCTTGAAAAAAATATTTTACCGAGCATTGCAGTCTTTCGTGAGAAAAATTAAATAACATTAAATTATAAATATATTATTATATATATTACTCTCAACAGACATAATTATAAAAGATCTTACGAAATATTTGAAATCATGAGTCTCATAAGACAAAATTTTCATCTAGACTGCGAAAATGGATTAAATAAACAAATCAACATGGAATTGAATGCAAGTTACGTCTATTTGTCTATGGTACATAATTAATATATCACATATTTTTTATGGAGATATTCTGTCGTATATTTTGTATTATTTGTATCGAGACAGCGAATCGTTTCTGTCAACTCGGTGTTGTTAGGAGTTATTGATTATTTTCAGGCTTACTACTTCGATAGAAGTAATGTCGCTTTGCCGGGTCTCTACAGATACTTCAAAAAAGCATCCGACGATGAACGTAAACATGCTATGAAGTTTATGACGTATCAAAACAAAAGGGGCGGCGATATAATATTAACGTCCATCGACGCACCGCTGACAAGCGATTGGTTGTCTGCAAAAAATGCTATGATCGAAGCATTAAATTTGGAAAAAAAAGTTAACGAGGTATGTTTTTATTTAATTAGTTATATCGGCTATACTTTCGATAAACTTTTACGTAAGCATTTTCACGTATTGTTACTTTGTGTTTTCTACGAAGCACAATGCCAGTGTGTCTTTTACAAGTTTATTTTCGCATGTGTTAGTTAATTTAATTAATAAACATACGTTAACATTACGTACGTTGTCAAAGTATTCCATCGTGGTTAGTTCGAGTTACACAACTTTCTTGGAAACAGGGGGTGTAACTCAGTGGTAGAGTGTCCGCTTCGCATGCGGAAAGTCCTGGGTTCAAATCCCAGCTCCTCCAACGCCTTTTTTTTTCTTCCTTTTATTTAATTGAATTAACCAATTAATAATGTTGACATTTTCGATATCAAAAATATTAATATTATTTATTTAAACATATTAATTAGTAAAAATTTCATTATTATTTATTTATTAATTTTGAATATATTGTCTTTTATTCTTTCTCACCTCCAATTTATTTTTACAGTGTCTTTTCTTTCTTTAATTATTTCTGCAAAAGAAAGAAATATAATCAGGAAATGAATTATTACATTTATAATACATTTTATTGTTAGAGTTTATTGGAATTACACGCCATTGCTGCGAAACACTCAGATGCCAATTTTATGGATTATTTGGAGACAGAATTCCTTCAAGAGCAGGTGGATTCCATCAAGAAGATCGCCGATTATGCTACTAATCTCGAAATGGTAGGGGAAGGTCTTGGAGTATACATGTTCGACAAGGAAATGATAGAATGAAACGACAGCGCATATTTTTTCCTACGAGTTATCTAATTACATCATATAAATTAATAAATTTTATCATTAACGTATTATATATAACGTATTATATATACATATATATATATATATATAAGAGTGAACCCATACAATTTGTATTTTATTTTTAAAATTATTTTGTATCAGACCAATTTTTCTTTCATCGGATTTAAAAATTGCAAACTTAGGAATTTTTTATTTTACAACGTCTCAAAAGAGAGTAATTGAATTTTAAATTATCTTTAAACTTTCGGCTCACCTAGTATTTATATTTGTATGTATGTAATACATGTATGCACGGTTCGCACGTATACACGTACTCATACATGTAATACAAAATTAGAAATAAGAATATATGTATAAATGCATATGTCATTGTTATCTACGATTCTGCGACGTATAAAAAAAATGCCAATCCGTATAGCTTTCGCTTTCATTCTCGATTGAAACCATAATCCATAATGATCGTTTAAAAGGAAATTATAATAGTCGAAATACGTACGTATGTAATAAAAATAAAAATATTAAAAAGTGCTAATGTAAGGAAACAGATGTTACAAAGTCAATTTGACCCAAATGTCGAGGATTAAATTTATGTAAAAAAAAAAAAAAAAAAAACAAATATGTTGGCAGTGTTGCGAAGACGCAACTGTCTATGTAAATTAAAAATTAAAATATGTCTAATTAAAGATGGTCAATTATTTCGAAAGTAAGCTTCTAAGTAATCGTAATAAATGTAAATATATAGTTTAAATTATTATTCTTTTCACACGCAATCGTGCGTTATCAAATTTTAGTAACTTTTTAAATACTAATATTCAACGGGATATGACTACAACGATTTTGAAAGAAAATTCAAATAAAAATTTGCTCGATGACAATGCCATCTGTATCGATAAACCAATGGAATGGCCGACCGGGAAAAGAAGTCATTTCAAATTTCACGAAGAGACCGAAGCTGCTATGAATAAACAAATAAATGCTGAATTTAAGGCTTTTTATTATTACTTATCTATGGTAAGAAAATAATATGATATTTCAAAGTATGCATTAAACAAACATAATCTTTCCATTTATCTTATTTCTTACAAACATACCATGAATGCGTGTACACGAGCAAGGCCGCATATTTTGGGCGCGTAGACGTTGCATTGCCAGGTTGCGAGTCATTTTTTATGCAAATGCATCAAGAAGAGCATGAGCATGCTTTGCAATTTATCGATTATGTTAAAATGCGCGGCGGCCAAATAGAATTGTGTCCGATTTTACCACCAGTTGATCCTGATTGGAAGTGCCCTCTTCGTGCATTTAAAGTAATCTCGAATAAATAAACATACATTAGTATAAGTATAATATTGCATTTTTAATTTCATTTATAAATAATCATCATTTGTCTATAATTATCGCAGACTGCCCTGGGACTTGAGATAGAAGTCAGCGAAAAATTGGTCGATGTAAATGCAACAGCTGAAAAGCATGGTGATTTAAACGCAAGTGATTTCATTGTCACGGGTTTTATGGAAAATCAAATGAAAAGCGTCAATGAAATGGCAAGATTCGTAACAATTTTATCAGGCATAGGGGATCAAGCATTGGCACGTTTTATTTTCGATAAGGATTTGCTCGATAATCATGTATCGTCGGAATTTAACGTTTTTAAAAAAAGACTACATTTGAAGATAAATCAGAAGTAAAAGATTAAAGTCGTTCATCTTTGATAGTTTTTTTGTTGCGTACCTAATTATAACTTTTGTACGCTTGTATATAAATGCGTGTGTGCATTATACATATTAGAAATAAAAAAAATACCATCCATATTAATATCGTAATAATCCCTGAAAATCAATAATAATCGATAAAACAAAATAGAATATTACTATATATAGTTACATTTAACGTTGGAACGTGTAGGATATTGGCAGCCATGTTTGTAAGAACAATGATACTAACAAAGCACAAGTAAGCGTGAGTCAGTTTATGCAATAAAGGCGGGGGAAAAGTGGTGAGATATTATTTGAACAAATATACGATTAAAGTTAGTTAGAATTGCTTTCGATATATTGACGTTACAATATTTACAATAGAATTTGAAATAGATAATAATTTAAAGGAAACGCGTATAGCTTTGAAACGTAAGTTGAACGTACGTTACACAGTTTCTCGTTGACGCGTAATTAACCTTACTTTTTTTCTCTCTTGTCGTAAAATAAATTTAGATATCGCAATTTATTAATCATTTTTTGTTAATCACGGATGGACCCCTATCATTATTTATATTTCGAGGGTAAGTTTAATAATGGCTAGTGACTTATCAAGTGGATGTAACGAATCTCTCGAAGTTTTGGATGAAAGAGAGGAAGGTGAAATATCTTTGGAAGATGTGAGCTCTTCCGAGGAAGGACACCTCGGTTACGGATATGGGATCAAAACTGGAAGATGCGTTAATTGTCTTTCCACTCAACGTTGTACGCCATGGTGCACTTCTGCTAAATATTACCATCACAAGAATTCTAATAGAAAAGGTATCAATTTATTTTCTTACATTTCTTAAAACAGTGAATATTCTTAACCCTTAACAGCCACACACACGAGGTGACTAGTATATGGTAATTGGGTTACATTAGGCTGAGGTGTGACCATTAAGGGTTAAGTTTATGAGAGCACGTTACGTGCTCTCTTATTTGAAAGATATATTTAAGTAAATATGTATACATGAATTTGATACCCACTGTACAGATTTTTATTATTTATATTTATATATTATTTGTCTAACGAAATAGAAATTTCTTTCTTGTTTTTTCCATCAAGATACGGTCCAAGAAAAGGAAAATCGACATTATGCAAAAGACTCAGGATCCGCAGGAGTCAAGCATACTGCCTCTACGTTACAAGAAAAGAATGATGATCTTGTACCTATTTCTAGTGACAGTGATATGGAAATTGTTGGTCTTGTGGATAATTCTAAACAGAAGCGCTCTATGTCAAGATCAAGAAGTAAGAAAAAGAAAAAGAAGGAAAGGAACCATGTTTCCAGCACCAATGACGACAACTTGGTTTCTTCGTCCTCAATAAATGTTGTTGTAGGAGAGACTACGTTAAAACACAACAATGACAATTCTAAAGGAGACCGTTTGTCCAGATCTCATCGTAGAAATTTAAGTCCGTTGCATAGGAGATCAAGAATAACTACTAAATCTCCAACTAGAAGACACAGACCGTCAACATGGTTCAAAATGCCTCTTAGGAAATCAAAATCGCCTATCATGCGTAGCAGATCGCCGGTATTGAGAAAATCCCCTCGTAGACTTAGATCTCCAAAAAGATCTGAGCGTCGATCGCCTACAAGAGCGATATCAAAAAAGATGTCAAAAAATGAACAGTTGCCTTCGTCCAATGCTTTTAATGAGAATGTCTATGGCGATGTAAATAAATTATTAAAGAAAGTAAGACGTTTAGATTCTGTTAGAATTCAAGTGCAAGATGAAAATGTTAAAAGCAAAGAACACAGTTCGTCATTAAAAGAAAAATTATCAAATATGATAAAAGGTATGTCAGACAATAACGATAATGTAACTAATTGTACCAAAGAGAAGATGGTTACGTATGTGAGAATAAAAAACGATGGCGACGACGAAGAGGATTTAGCATTGTTGAGACAAAAAGCGTTAGAAACGAAGCAAAAGCGTAATGAGAAAAACAACGAACAGAGCAAAACAGATTATGAAAGTAAAACGTCCAGTTATGACGACGATCATGACGAAGAAGATCTCGAGTTGCGTATGATAGCATTACGTTCTGCAGTATTGAAGAAACATCAAGACAGAGTACAGAGAGGCGTAAAGACTAAAAAATATGATATTTCCTCTATTTCTCGTAGTAAAAGTCCATTTAATCAGAGCTTTTTGGATAGTATATCTATGCCTGGTGAAACACATATTGATTCGTTGCCACCAGCTGCTCAAATGTTTTCTTCTTCGAATGAAGTGATGCATACTGAAGATATGGAACTAGATACTGATATTGAACAGGAAAAAGAAAAATTGCCATATTCTCCAACAGACAATATTACTAATGATATACCCATAGACACGCACCTGTTAGGAATGCAAACATCTGATGTTTCGTTTATTAATCTTAACAAAAGAACTAATAGTCCATTTTTCGATAATACAAATAATCAATTGGAACACGGAACTTTAAGAACAGGCATTATTGAAAACAAAAGCTATTTATCGAATATGATAAACTGTGCAAATACCGAAAGTACATTTTATGACATTAATACAGATGCTCCTTATTCTCCATCTGATTCCATTGAAACTAGCAAATCTGATATTATTACTACCAAACAAATTAATGAATCCATATCTACCTCTCAATTTAGTGGTACACATTGTAATATAACTAACGATATATCTAGTACCAATGAAAATTACATGCCAATGGATATTAATATGGGTCAAGAGAGACCTTATTCACCGACCGATGCTCCTATATATGACCCTGATCTATCTCAAACGCTTCCATTGATACAAACATCTTTTTCAAAAACTTCTGATTTAATGTCCCCAGAAATGATGTACGATCATTCTTATGGAAATTTGAACATATTGAAAAGAGAAAATCTACATGGAAAAGAACATGTTAACGAGATGGAGACTTTAATTACAAGAAATCAAAATGATTTTCCGCATTTCTTTGAAGAAGGTTCTATGTCTCCCAATGATTCAATGGTAACGATTGATGATCTTCCGGATGCAGACGAAGTTGATCGAGAAAAATGTTTATCTTCAAACTTGGAAAATAAGGATAGTATGAATAATAATCCAACTAATAAAGCAGAAAACACGAAATTAGCTGACGAACCGCTCTATATGCATGGTGTTCCAGATGTTACCAAAGATATCAATAAAATTCCTACTCTTATCAATAGAACATTGGTTCCTGCAACAATATTAAAATCAAATAAACAATTGCAACAACCATGGCCTATGAAAAAACATGAAAATCATATTGAACCAACATTCAAAAGTGCCGAAATGCAACCAATTCCAATTGATTTAAATGTCAATGCAAAATTAACCACTCAGTTCAAACCTATGAAGCTTACATCTGTTGCAAAAAAACCACAAACAATATTAACTACACCTGTAGCATTTAAAAATTGCTTAAATGACGAGAGTATAAATAACGTAACAGAAGACGCGCATGCTACCTTACCCAAAGAACAAGAAATTAGTCCTAATATTTCATCAGCTAAGTCAGATAAAAGTGTTCTTATTAATATTACAGATTCAGTGCCTAAGAAAAAGAAACGTGGAAAAAGAAGTAAAAGGAAGAATAATAATACTATTCAAAATATTAAAATTACAATTTCTAATGAAAATAAAAAGAAATTTGAGAGTGACTCTGGTGCATCAGGAGAAACAAATGAAACTATGATGAATATGGAAAGTGAATTACCATCTAGCATTATTCACAAAGAACAAAATAGTATATCTAATGCAGCAGTTCTCACTGATTCTGATAATGTGAAATTAACAACTAAATTGAATCAGGAAAGTAATTCACATCTATCTAATGAAATAGAAAAAGATAGTATTGTACAACATCTTACAAATGTAGAGAGCAATAATAATTCATCGCTTAATGTAGTAAATGAACACATACCAGAGAACACAAAGAGAAGAAGGCCAAGCATAGACGAAGACGAGGAAGCTTTGAGGGCAAGTTTATTAGCATCATTAGCAAAACGCTCAAAATCTTCGGATATCAGTTCTTGCAGTGCATCTGTGGTTACCACAACTGCTACATTATCATCTATTAGTAATGTCCCAGTTGTACAGAAAATACAACAGACGGATACGGCAATACCCACGTATCAAGTTCAAAGCAATAATACTATGCCCCATTCATTATCACAATTCGCATTTGCATATAATTCTGGAGATGAAAAAAATCAGGTGCCCGGTGCGCCAGTACCATCTACTGATATTGCAAAAGAAAATGCTATCGTCAATGATACGGCTTCCCGTTTAACATATATGGCAAATTGTAATAAGAAAAGACCACTTCCTTTGTTAAAAGGTCCAACAAAAAAATATCTAAAAAAAGTCTCAATTCCTGCAAGTACAAAAGTTGTAAATAATGCTAAAAAATACCAAAATACAGTAGTCCAAAAGAAATTAATTTTACAAAAAGCAGTATCTAATTATAATGCTGACAAATTGTTAGATAATAAATCAATTCTTAATATAAGGCCTTGCGAAAATAAATGGATAAGTAATACAAAAGTCATATCTTCAGACATGCAACGCATTGTGATAAATTTAGGATCTGACACTGAGGAAAGCGATTCGGATTATGAAAGATATAAAACTAATTCTATTTCTGTGTCAAGTTCGGATAAAGTAGAAAAACGTCCGATTTTAAATATTCCTACGACGGAATTTGAGAGAAGCGTAGATCAATTTTTAAGAGATGTTAGAAAGAAACAAGAAAATGCAGCAGCTAGCAAACAAACTATTCCTTTGCATAACGTAACTAAAAAGAATTTGTCATCCGTTACGTCAGTAGAAAGTAACATTTCTCCTGCTGTTCATACACCCTTGGTAAGTATTTTACGTATACATTTGTGCGCATACGTGCGTCTAATAAAAAGTTGGACCAAAAATTAATTACTCGTTTGTGAAAATAATTTTTTAGGCAGTGCGACATCTTCCAGTATCAAAGCAAGAGGAGTATCGTCGATTGAAACAACAAATTTTCGAACGTGAAATATTAAAAAAGAAAAAGACCGCAGAAACTGGTACTTTTAAGACAACAAACAATATTAACAGCGCATCGTCACATTCCACAATGTCTGATAGTTTAAGCAAAGAATCGTTGCCATTGTCTAAAGAGAATCCAATTGGACTTGTAAAGACTCAAAATCTAAATTTACAAATATCTATAAAAAATAATAACGAAAGAAATATCGAGGTGGTAAAAAGGAATACAAATTCCTCGACATCTTCGGTTATTCCAAATTCTAAAAAAAGATCTTTGCAAATGATTGTTTCAAATCCTTCCAATGCACAAACGTCGAACGAAAAAGTATCTGAACACAGTAATAAGATAATGAAAACAACAGAAAATAAATATCCACAAGATACAAACAAGTTTAAAATAGCAATGGCTTCGTTGAAAGTATTAACTACGGACGAAGTCAATCATAAACTTGTTCAAATTCAGGTAGACCAGCACGAATCTGATCGAACAATAATGATAAATAATAAAACAGATTTATCGGAAAGAACAGACTTAATAAATACTGAAAACAAACAAGATAATAATGTAAAAAAAAAGAAAGATGATAGAATTGATGTTGAATTTAGTCAGGATCATGCTAAGGAACACAACGAAATGAATAAAGAAAATGAACAAGAAATGAACAGAGATAACAGTAAGTTAACTATCGAAGATATTAATAATTTGGACACGTTGAATGTAAATTTATCGATAGAAGGTGAAAATTTACACAACAAAGAAACTACAGCAAAGGATCAATTATTATTTACGTTGGTACAAGACGAAGCAGCAAAAAAAGATGATACAGATTTAAATTTATCCAATATTGAAAGTAGCTATGAAAATGATATAATATTAGCGACAAATGACATGAAAATAAATAAAATACAAGATCTCGAAGAATTACAGGAAAGTATAAAAAAGGATGTTACAACAGAATTAAATTCTCTTGTTAATCTTCCGAGGATAGAACAAGTACGACACTTAATGGACACGGAACAAAAATTAGTTATGAAAAGGTACAATTGATTTCTTTTTTTTTTTTTTTAAATATATATGTATACATTTTTATTATTTAATTGTAAGAAAAGATACTTCAAAAAAAGACAATTTATTTATGATACAGGTACTTAGTATTAGACAATCTTGCTGAAATGTCAGGAGATTTACGTCAATGGAATATGGAGAGAGATTTGCAAACAAGTTGCGTGGAAGAAATTAAAAAATTAAAAGAACAATTAAGATTGGCGGAGAAAAAGTTACAAGATCATCTTAATAAAATTAATAGTATAGGTCCTAAAGTAATGGATACGCGTAACAAAATCAATAATGGAAGACGAGAATGTTTTAAATTGTCGAGAATCTGTAAAGTTTTAGGCACCAGAGTTATAGGACTGGATTATAAGTATGAATGAATTTTCATGATTTATAATATTTCTAAAAGGAAAAGCCTTCTTGTGTATCCCATGAAATTATATATTTGTTTTTAATTTTTTTTTTCTTTATTAGAATACCTAAAGCTGGAGCAGATCTTTTAGAGAACAAATTAAAAGAGGTCGTCAATCATTCACGACAACTTTCCCAAAAGAAAGTACCTTCTGTTCGTGTATCAGAAATGCATAAAAATGTTATTCCTGAAAAACAGACTGAACCAGAACCTGTAACCGAACTTGAATCCGAATCCCAACCCGAACTTGGACCCGAATTCCAAACTGAAACTGAACCCGAATTCCAAACTGAAATTGAACCCGAATTCCAAACTGAAACTGAATCCAAATTCCAAACTGAAACTGAACCCGAATTCCAAACTGAAACTGAATCCAAATTCCAAACTGAAACGGAACCCGAATTCCAAACCGAACCCGAATCCGAATTCCAAACCGAACCCGAATCAGTACTTCAAACTGAACCCGAATCTGTATTCCAAACTGAACCTGAACTTATAGAAATAGAAATACCAATATTAGAAAATTCTGTTGTAATAGAACAACAGGATAAGGATCTTTCTGAGAATAATAATATAATGATATCGGAAAATGGTACTGCAGTAACATTAACGAATACTCGGAAATCATTGAAACAAGAAAATGAAGAAGAAGAAACGGCAGAAGAAAGTGATGAAGAAAGCAAGAAGAGAGATAGTACTTTTCCCAAAACAAATGATATAATAAGGCATGATCATTATTACGATAAAACGACAATTGGAGCAGAATATTGTATAGATAATAATCTTACCAGAAAGAATGGAGATTGTGATATTATTTGGTATTCGAAAACGGACCCAAAACATTGCCCAAACAGGGCAAGAATTTTACAAGAAATCGATGATCGGAAAAAGAAAGCTATCGAACCTTATGTTTCGATGTTAACACATTTGAAACCATCAAGGTTTGTTCTACGATGTAATATGAGTGTATCCATAGATGTATTTACACATCTTTGCGTTTTTTATATTTTTTAATTAGGAACACGGATCCCCATGGAATACTTTGCCCGTACGAGTTAATGGGAACTTGCAACGACGGAGATTGCCGATTCGTTCATCAATCTGTCATCATGTATGATCATCAGTCAACGGGAGACAAAACGTTAGAAGAAAAACAAGGTGGTTCTAATCTTTAATTGCGAATTTTAATGAGTCGTCTAATTATCATCTATAATCTTATCGTCGTATACGCGTTTGCGAGAACGCATTGTGTTTACACGATATCAAGTGATGTCTTTTCTTCAATTTTCTTTTTTTTTTCTTCTTTTTTCTTTTTCCTTTTTCTTTTTTCCTTTTTTCTTTCTATCTTTTTATTTTTCTATATACAGACCATATTAACATTTCAATCAAATCTATGTGCATTGAAAATTGCAGACTGTATTGATCTAGACGCGGTGCATTTTGATCACCCAAGTAGAAGCAACGCCCGAAGATGGTAAGTTGTCCTCATGATGTGGAAGGAGTTTTTGCACAAAAATAATTGCCATTTTAACATGTAAGAAATCCGCATCTATGATAGAACAAAAAAGAAGTAATTTATTTACCGTCTCATTTCAAGTGTCTATTATATATCATATATAGACATAGGGGGAAAAAAAACAAATGAAAAGGAAATTCTTCCAAGTATCTATTTTTTACGCATGTAAAAAACAGTGTCTCGCGCGCGCGCGTATGTATATATGTATAGTATATATAGTGGAACATACATACATAAATATATATACATTTATACATCTATATATTAAATATATGTATATATACACGTATATATACACGTATATATATATATATATATATATATATATATAGATATGTACATGTATACATGTATACAAATATATATGCATAAGCTACATGACGATCAAAGTGTGTTTAACGTATGCAAATAAGGAGATGATATAAAAGATGAAGAAGACGTTCAATACGAAGATTCGAAATTAAAGAAGAAGACGGCCTAATGACCAACATCGGGGATTGTGTGGAGTATCTTTTCATACTTCGATATACGTTACCTCATAATTAATTAAAAGTCTTGTACCTGTATAATAAAAATTGAATATTTTATTCCTTTCTATGATATATAAATGTATTTTATTAATTATCAAATATTACATGGAATATTATTTCTTTTTTGAAAAAAGAGATTATAAGTACAATAAGAGATTATAAGTACATAATATATAAGAAAATAATAGAAAATATTAAATCAAAGATTAGAGATACATGAAATATTTTTAAACGCCATATTTATCGCCGGGGAAGTCTCCCTGATTATAATATTTGTGCCAAGGTAATTTTCCACTAATACGAAGCTCATCCCAATTACGAATCCAGTCATTCGGACAAATAGAATGAAAAGCTCGTTTAAACCACGTGCATGCTTCGTGTCCTTCCCCAAGAATATGTTCGCATCGATAAAAATCCGTATACATGACATAGCATCGTAATGTTTGATTTTGTTGTTGAAATCTTTATTACGTTGTATAACAATTTTTTAAAAAGTTGATCTATTATATTCATAGCTTACATTTATCTATACCTTGGATCTGATCCAGGAGTAGAGGTAAACTTCTGTTTAGTTTTTTTTTTATCCTGCAAGCACGGATCATTTTCGTCAACCTCGATCGTTATTTTCTTAGAAGAAGTTTTTTTTTCTTTAAACGATTTAGGTGGAACATTATCTTTTTCATTGTTTATCGACATAAACGACATTAATTTATTTAAATGTTTTTCTTTAGTTTCTAATACTATTATTTTTATAGATATAATACGGTAATAATTGAATGCTAGTTTTGGCTTGATTGATACAATAAAGTTCTTCTATTAAACTGCTCGATTGATAAGACAAATCTCTACTATTATCTACTTGTATAACAATTGCATAGAGCTAAGGGCAATTATTATTTTCAAAATAATTTAATAAAAAGAACTAACGAAGACAAAATACGCTCGTAAACAATTTTGAGCTCCAAAAATATTGATTATAAGAATATGAGTTTTATAAGAAAAGGTAATTATTTCCAATTACTTCACTGTCCGCTTTAATTGCTCCCAATCATTAAATCAGAGTTAGGCTTTAGGTCGAATTCTTTTTGTTCTATAATCTTTTTTATGCATTTGAATATTTGCTTACGAAATTTAGATTTATCTTCCTCATCTAATGATTTAATCAACTCTAATAATTTATTAAGAAATGCCCAATCCTCGTCCGTTTCCATCAATTTACTTGATAAATATTTGCCTAAAACATCTGAAACATCTATCTTTTTTCCCGTTTCTGATTCAATCTAAAAAAAATTCACACAATGATCAAAATAAACAGTCGAATAAAATAATGAAGCATTATACACACAATAATTTTTTTCATTCATAATAGTTTACTTACTGTTATTCCTTGTTTTTTCTCATTCTTAAACATTTCGTCACTTTCCAGATTTGCATGATACCAACTATTCATCATAGGTGGAATATCTTTTATAAAGTATAACAGTTTTCCTAAAGGTGATAATGAGCCATTTGCTTCATCGAAATCCATTTCGATGAATGGATTTTCTACAAAATACATTTCTTGAATGGTCATCCATTTATGTCTTGTTGCTCTTACTAGAATAAAAAAAAAAAAAGGATAATTTAGATTTTAAATATATTGTAATATTGTAATTGCAAGAGAGAGCGCAGTTAAACTATTGTCCTAAACATCCTGCTACTGAGAATGCAATGTCAAAGATTTCTTCGTTACGAAGAAATTCATGCAAATTTTCATTATTGTTTGGTGGTCAATATAAAGGAGGAAATTCATATCTTTAGAAATATTAGAAATATATCAAAAAATTACGTTGCTGTGCCGCCTTGTGTATTGATCGTCGATGAAGAGCATTTTGGATTAGATGAAAATTTACTCAAATGTTCTTGTAATAGGATTTTGAATTATCGGTTATCACGAGATAAACATTATATTGACTTTACATTTGATACAAAGTCAAACAAATGGAGAATATATAATATCGATTATGCCGTTGATGTTATCAAATGCATTATTATTTTAAATTTGACGTTTGAAAGATTCTACGACAATTAAGTGCATTCTTGACGACATATCGATGCATGGAAAAATTATTTTGATTATTTGACAGATTATTACAAAAATATAACTTACAAAGTTTATCTTGTATATGTTCAGGTAACTCCTTGTAATTGTTTATTAATTGGCAGCATATATCGATCCACGTTTCCCTTCTTTTACTTCTAACTTCATAATCCTTATGCTTTGGATCCCATAAAATTCTTCTTTTTTCTACTTCTTTGATTAATGCTATTGTTAGATTCTCTTTAGATTCCATTTTTTCAATCGAAAAATTGACAAAATCTCAGATTAAAACAACGATTATTATTCAGTAGTATAGATGAGTGAAGCTACAAAGAAAGAACGCTGAACTATTCCTATGTTTAGGGTCAAGGGTTCTATTTATAACCGGAAATAGTACGTTAGAAGGGCCATCGAAAGTTCTGGTAAATCATAGATTTACGAAATTATATGAACGTAGACTAGAAATATATTTATTTACTATTTATTTATTTTTATGTCAAATGCGAGATGATACGTTGAATATATAAAATGTTCGAATGAGTTTTTAAATTCAGAAAAGGATTATTTTGATTTTGAAATATAATTTTTGGGATAAATTTCGTCGAGTTCACTAAAGAAAAGTATTGCCAATATTATAAAAAAAAAAATAAACGATTATAAAACATAGATATTAGGTATGGAATTTTTCCAAACGAGTACGGTATTGAAACAATGTTCGTACTATTAATAATAGTTTGTACTTTTGTGCTGTTAATATAGGAGCAAATATTATAAATCATTAAAAACAAACTCTTGCATTTTATTCTCATCGCTTTACTTATTTTTCGGAATATATCTTGTGCATTTGTATGCTCGTTTATCATTTTCACATTATGAAAATTAAAAGAAAATCAATAAAAAAAAAAAACATTAACAACACAATTTTAGGAACAAACAATTCCCTGTTTTGTTTGTACTAACCTTTATTTGACAAATAAAAAGTATTCATTACAAATAATTGTAAATTGTTATCTTATATAGTACACACATTGTGTTAAATGAGCGAACGAATGGTTCTCTCTCTCTTTCTTTACATTTTTCTTTCATTCAAATTCACTCTCTCTCTCTCTCTCTCTCTCTCTCTCTCNTCTCTCTCTCTCTCTCTCTCTCTCTCTCTCTCTCTCTCTCTCTCTCTTTCTCTCCTTGTTAATCATTTTATTTTATTTTATCTCTTTCTTGGATATACACAAGCAAATATTCGATCGCGCACATAATCTTTTCTTCGTGAATCTTCATTTTACGCATATATCTTTTCTTTCCTCCACCATTCCATTAATCATCCCTTCTTATATACTTGATGCTTACTTTCTTTTTAATATACGTACACACATACGCACATAAATGCATGCATAAACATTCGGACAGATACACACACATGCGTACGCGCAGCACGCTCGCTTCTTTTTACTGTTCAAGTAATCTTTTTTATTTTTATTTTTATTTTTATTTTTATTTTTATATATATATATATTTTTTTTATTTATTTATTTGTATATATATGTGTGTATGTGTGTGTGTGTGTGTAGGATGTGTAATTTTTATCACTGTAAAACATGATTATTACGATAAAAGTGTTGTTCTTTTTTCCCTTAAAGGGAAAAGAAAAAAAATCATCGAAACAAAAAAATGCATACGCTCAACACATACAAAATGGCGGCTTTCATTGTAAGGAAATATAGTTTTGATTTTTATAATAATCTTTTTCTTCTTCTTCATCAACCTTGTTGGGATTAACCGGCGACATGTTTTCTCGATTAATTGTAAGACACAAAGGGGGAGGTGGTGGTCGTTCTCAAACGACGAACGATCTATTTGTTAAAGATTATGTTTGTTCTTTTTTTTCTTTTTCCCCAACGAATCGACTTTGTCGCGTATATTTCGCACTTCGAAGTTTATCTCTCTTCTTCTTTTTACAATATAATAATAATAATAATAATAATCAAAATGGATTACTTAAAATCTTATTGCTTTGCATATTTATAAATAAAGGGGCCGGGGGGGGGGAGGGGAGAAAAAAAGAGAGAGAGAAGAATATATTTTATGTACGGTATAAGGAAACTTTTTTCAAAAAATATTTTTCGTAATGGAACAATTTTATAAGAGTAATAGTAATAATAATAATAATAATGACAATGGTAATAAGACAATAAATTCCTTTCAGATTTACATACGAATTTTTTATATCTTTCTTTCTGTATATATATATATATTATTTTTTTTTCTTTTAAACACATTTTTATGGTTGTAATAGGTCAATATTAACAAAAATAAAAATTGCAAGTAAAAATTTGATACAGGGATGGTAAAAAATAATCGAAGGTATACGCGCACTCAACAAACACGCTCGATTCAGCATAATAATAATATTATCAATACAAAAAATTTATATATATATACGTATATATAAAGAAAAGAAATCAAGGAAAAGGAAAGAATATTGATGAAAGAAATGATTCATCTTTCGAATAATTATCGTAAAGATCTATTAAAACAAATTACAATATTATTTAATTATAATTA
>NW_014569554.1:432925-451733 GCF_001313835.1 Polistes canadensis
TTATTAACATTTCAAATAATATTAAAAATAATAATAAAAAGTAAAAAATAGAAAAACAAAAATCGTAGTTATAATTATGTGTAAGTGTTTTTGTTGTGGGTGAGTTATATATATATATTTGTGTATGTGTGTGTTTAGTATGTAAAACCATCGGCAAAATGCACACATAGAAAGTTTAACGATTCTTAAACTTTACTTTTACGCTCTTTGGCCATTTTTTTTTATGCATGTAATAATATTAGAAAATATTTATCTCGAAGGACGCTAACATTATTAGGAAATGTATTGTATGTGTCTGTGTCTGTGTCTGTGTCTGTATACATATACATAAATATGTATGATTTATGTATATATGTTGTGTATCTTATCTAATTCGTTCCAAATCCCCATTTCATCGTTCTGAAGCTCTTTCAATATGAGAAAATTCTCTTCTCTTTTTCTTCTTCTAATTATTTTTTTTTAAATTGCAATATTACCATGGAAATGAGATTATAATCTAGATTTTTAGAAATAGGCCGATAACGTAAATCGTGTTTTTTTTTTATCAATGGCGCAATCATTATTATTATATAATGTATATTATATATATATATTTAATCTTTTTTTTTAACTAATACGGTCAAAATTTGTTTCTACCGCGTTTTGTTCTTGCTTATTAATAATTAAAAACGATAATGCTTTTTTAGACTTATTAGGGAAAATGATAAAATTATTTACGAGTTTCTTTCTGTTTTTCTCTTTTTCCTTCTTTCTTTCTTTCTTTCTTTCTTTCTATCTTTCTTTCTTTCTTTCTTTCTTTATTCTTTCTCTTTCTCTCTCGCTTTTAAAACAGGTAATGTTTGAATGTGTCCATCGTTAATTGTTTTTACTTTCACATTTTCGATTTTCACATTTGCGGTTATTATTTATCCGAAGAAAAGTGTTTCTAGAAAATGTTAAAAACGCATCTTTGGCTCCCCTATCATCCCCTCCCTGACCGTTTGTCCCTATCACTCCCATCCCCTTTGCTGAATATACGAATGCTTACTGCTTCTTCAATTCCACCTTATTTTTCTTTGCGTTTCTTCTCCTTTCCTCTCCTCTATTAACTTTTTTTACTTTATCTTCTTCTTAGAAAAGATCTGCATTCTCATGTACGCTAGAACAAAAATGACAAAATAATATTAATTGAAGATCAATAATGTATATTTAAAGTAAATCAAAAAAAGTATTAACAATGTGTATTGAGAATACAAGGATTGTTTAATTTTAGGAAATGATGATTAAGATGTACAAGGTTAATACATTTAATATAGTTGAAAAGTCTGGAAAATGTACAAGTATAGAGGGTGAATAGTATAACACAATATTGCATTATTAAAAAATTATTTTGTTCAGATTGTAAAGTTTTAAATAAATCAAAGTTTGACTATTCATCCTTTATGTTCATTCACAGGTATAGTTAATTATCAGCACAACAATCGCCGGAGTTAAATGGTTACAATGTACATATATACAACAATAATGATTTACTTGCACAAGTTATAATTATTTTTCATATATTTTCTCTTTCCTCGTTTAATAGAATTTTGTAAAAAGATTTGATAATAGTATTATATTATTAATCGATGTTATTATATACAAGCATTAACAAAAATTCACAGGTTGATTTGTCGACGAAGCAATAATAGAAACGCAAGAAGAACGTTGGCATGGAAGAAGGGAGATGTGCGTTCAGTTAGTTTCCAAAAAAGCACGGGTGTTTTCACCAGGTAGCCGACGATATGCGAGTCCCTTTGTAGGATGATTAGTGATTCCTTGTTACATCCAAAGTAGAACAACAAAATCACTAGTCTTCCATACAACGGAGCTCTTTCTTTCTTTCTTTCTTTCTAATCCTGTCGATTTTTAACGTTGAGAAGAAGATTTAGCGTAGCCTCAATAATAAAAGAGAGAATTCATTCTGGCATCTCTCCATCTTTCTTTCACTTCTCACCATTTTTTTCTTTCTTTCTTTCTTTCTTTCTTTCTTTCTTTCTTTCATCCTTTCTCGCACACGTATTTGTATGAGTTAGTCGGGAGATATCGTAGCGTTAGTTTTCTTGATGCACGTGTGTCAAATCAAGCAGAAAATATGTTAGGCTGGTACAAAGTCGAATAAGTTGTTATTAAAATGGATGGTTGATGATGTGTGTTAGAGACAATAAGTGACAATGAGTTATAGCGTTAAACTACTATACTATGACAATAATATAATATATATATTAACATTGTTAATATTATAATTACACGCATGATATGATCATAGATCTAATCATAGGATATAATTATTACATAACGTAGAAAATGAAGATAAAGCGTATTAAACCCTCTTCTTATAAGGTTACAAATATCAGTCATAATATATCCAATCCATGATTAAATAAAGGCGACAAAACATTTATTTTCACTTGATAATGAAGTAATGCGAATGAAAGGATTCGAGGATCATCGTAGGAGAAAGAGAGAGAGAGAGAAAAGGAAGCACAAAATCGTTTAAATAAACGAATAAATTCTAGCAATCAGATAATTACCTCTGTTGTAGAAGATACTGGGCCATCTGTATTTGACTGGGTAAGCCAACTATCGTGATAATACGATCATTACTACCACGTAATGGCTCGTCTATGGTGATACAAGCGCCACTGTCCGCTCTAATTTTTCTAATCCTTTGTCCTCCTTTACCAATAATTGCGCCTGCGAGCTAAAATCGATAACAGATGACGGTAACAATTGCATTCACATATGCTTTTGCATATTTGATATATACTGAATTAGTTAACTTACGTCCTTAGGGATGGTGACTTGAGTACTGGTCTTATTTCCAAGAGGAGCGTTGCTTTGGCTCACTGGAGGATTGTTTCCACCCATTGATGATGGACCACTCATTCCAGAGTTACCAGAACCGCCTAAACCGTTTGGTGCACCACCACCACCACCACCACCACCTCCACCACCACCACCACCACTACCACCACCACCACCACCACCACCTTGCATACCCCAACCGTCTCCTACAACATCGAATCAGAGTTAAACATTTTATTTTCCTCTGTCAATTTTCTTAATAACTATTTAATAATAAAACTAATAATAATTATATAGGAACTTGTGAAAGTTCTTTACCAGAGTTATAAGATGAATGGCCGCCGCCGCCACTCCTGTTACCGCCAGAGTAGCCAGAATTTCTTCCCCCTTCGTAACCACCGCTGTTACCAGAACCACCACCACCTCCACCATCGGATCTAGAGTTACCGCCGCCATATCTGCGATCCATCGGACCACCACCCCTCGACATACCGCCACCACCTGATCCTCCGCGATGACCACCCCTCGATGAATGCGGAAAGCCGCGATTCATGCGATTCTCTCGTCTCGGAAACACCGTACTGCTGGCTGGAACATCTCCTCTTTCTTCGCAAAAGATAAATCCTGAAGGAATGCTATAAGGACCTGTTTTTGGAGTCCCATCACTGCACCCATAACCTCCGTACTCGTCTGCATAATAATCGTCGAAGTTGTGAGGATCGTAAGGATTGTTCACTCCTTTCAATGGCGACTGTAAAAAATAAAAAGAACAAAATAACCAAACGGAATATTTTGTTTACAAACGCGCGTGAAAGAACATTAGCGGCGTTTTTCTTTACTTTTCTTTTTTCTCTCTCTTTTTACATACCGTCTTAATAGTAGCAATCAATTCGCGGATGCATTCTATGCACGTAGCTGGTTTTCCGCAGATGCTGATCAGGCGATCCGTGCTGCGTGGACAGCAATTGGAGTAGATTTTTATTCTGGCTCCGGTTTTCTGCGAACACACAAAGAAAAATAAATTTACGTCACGAAAGAATATTATTTTTATACGAGAAATAATATCGTTTTTCCTTTGGATTCCTCCCCCTCCTCCCCATATATATATATATATACATACATATATCGATAATTTGATCGACGTTAATGATAAATTTAAAAAAAAATCCCTTCTCGTCTCTCTCGATTATAAAACGACGGATGTAAAATAGGAAATTATACAATGTTTCTTCCCCTTCCACTCCCCCCCTCCTCCCTTATCACACTAAGCTTCTTTTATTACACGTCGGTTCTCGTCGTAAAAAAAAAAAAAGAAATAAATCGGTGAGTTTATAAGCGCTCATTGAAGAAGATTCGATTCAACATGACACGTAAAACGTTTATTCCAAACGACTGAGAAAAGCAATTCAATCCGTTCGAATATACTACTCACGTCGTCACTGTTAAAATACACGACGACATCGAATGGAAATCGCAGCACCGTTTAATTACACAGATCAAAGAGGGATACCCCCCATCATCAACGCCCTTTCTATCGTCTTTCTCCTAGTTACCCCCTCCCCCTAGCATCCCCTTTCTCTCTTTCTCTTTTACTAATGCTTTTGATCCGACAATTCAACTAGTTGTATTTCCTCAACAACAAAGGATTCACAATGCGTTGCAATTCTATTATGCGACACTGTTCAAAAAATTGTTATACCAATTTTCACTATATATATTATATAATCAATCGGATTAATTGAATTATTTTATTTGAGAATTTCCAATGAAATTTTATTATTATGTTAGTTATAAAAATTATAAATTTAGTTATGATGGGACATATTTTATTACACGTTTGTCTATAATAGGTAAAAAAAAAAAATAAAAATGTCAAGGAAAAAGAAAGTTAGGTGAAAGATTTTCCACGTAGGTGATATTCTGATTCCTATTTTCACGATATGGGGATAAAAAGGACTTAAAGTCCCGTGGGATACTACGCTTTAGAGAGACTTCTGCTCTTTCTGGATAGTTCCACATTGAATTTACCCGTTTCACCCTTTTCTCTTGGATCTTTCTGAAACACATCGTTCCGATACTGAATTTTTATGAAGCAAATGTGGAGTTGTTCCTTTAGTTTCTCTCGTGAAAGATATAGGCCGGTATATTATAACGATTTGTTATTATAAAAAAAAAAGAAAAAAAAAAAAAAAAAAAAAAAAAAAAAAAAAAAAAAAAAAAAGAGGAAGAAATAAAAATGTAACACGACAATTCTTATTAGGTTATTCGAATTCGCAAAATAAGGATAAAGAAGAAAAAAAAAAGTAGATAAAACAAAATTGATCCGGTGGCTTGTAAAAATCTGATTTTGCGAAAATTAATATACAACGAATATTATTTATTGTAATAATTTGAGTGTAACGCGGAATGATCGCAGTAACATCAATGACCCTTGCTCATTCTACGTAAATGATTATAAATTTTGATGAGTTTGCAGTTCACGGTTGTGTATTTCCAAGCGGAAGAATAAAGTAGAAACCAACTAAAGAAAATATTCTACGGCAGTCTGATCGAAGTGACCATAAGCGAAACAAGGAAAATCTTACGCGCCCACCAATATAATAGTAACGGTGATTTTTAATTTTAAAATTATTTCTCCTTGGGATTAATTATTCACTTACCTTTCTTTTTTTTGTTGAACATCGATCACAGGTGAGATTCGTTATACCTTAATTAATTTTTATTAGTTTAACTATTTCCGTCCTCGAAGAAAAAGTATCCAGGCGTTATTTCATATTCCTATTACGTGTAAAACAATTTTTATTCATCGTCCTTGATTGTTAATAATAATAATAATAATAATAATAAAAAGAAGAACTTATTTAAAAACGAACGGACCAAAAAGTGAGCGTGATCCGATAAGACAAAAAATGAACGCATCGTTTCTACGTCAAATTCGAAACTTTTCAATCGGATATAATACATACAAAAAATAATTTAGTTTCTTTTCGAAAGGGAAGATATCTCTCTCTCAAAAAAAGAAAAGAAAAAACAAGAAACATTTTGAAGAACGTTACGCTTTGAACACTCGGTACATGTGTGTACGTATAAAAATGCACGAGACGCGAATGTCAAGGTGCGAGGTCACGTTTTCCGCTTACATTTCTTCCTCCTCTTATTCTTTCCTCTTTTTTTCTTCTTCTTTTCTTCTTTTTGTCTCTTTCTCTCTCTCTCTCTCTTCCCCACCACTCCTTTATCCTTTATTTATATTTGTTCTTTTCTATTTCTTACCGATAGGCTTTGAGTAGTCAGTCAAGTCGTCGCCTACTTTCCCTTTCAAAGTTCGTCCCAAGATCGCACAAGATCCGATCGATAAGTGATCTAGAATAGATCATTGCCGAGTATATAATAGCGATGGGGGGATTCTTATTCTATTTTCTATTTTCTATGTTCCATACGAATTTACATTCGAACAAATCTTCGATCGTGAATGCGTGTACGATGAATTCAAAAAAAAAAAAAAAAAAAAAAGAATAAAAGAAAGAAACCGCTGACCAGAAAAAAAAAAAAAGAAAACGCGTTTGATTAATATCATCGAAAAAGAAAATTTGTCGTTGTTCCGATAATTATGACAAGGGTAGTATTATATTTTTTTAATATAAATATAATTATCAATGATAAAATTAAAATTTCTCGCGTTAATTCATTGACTTACTAATAATTAATTCATTGTCACGTTGCGCCAATAAATTTGATTATGATATCTCGTAGCGAATGAAATAACATTAAATTTAATGAATTGTAAATATTACAAATAATTTGTTACGTTTTGCGTGAGTATTTTATTCCCATCGCTGGAGGAGGATCTTCGTGTCCATCGAGAATTCTTTTGAAATTTTTATACAAATCGTACCGACCTTACCGTCTTCTTCTTCTTCTCAACGCGTACCCTCCCTCCCTCCCTCCTTTCCCCCTTTTTCAACGCGTCACGTGTATTAAAATTCAATAAATAAAGAGCACAGACAGGTCGGGATCGAAAAATAAGAAAAAAAATATCCAAAGAAAAGGAAAGAAAAGAAAAAGACTAATCAAAAATAGAAATTTATTTTTAACGAGGAAAGAGAAAAAAGAAAAAAGATTTACCAAAGATTACATTTCATTTTATAGGTCCTTAAAAAAAAAAGAAAAAAAAAAAAAAAAAAAAAAAAAAAAAAAAAAAAAAAGGGGGGAAATTAAGATATAAAACGCGACGGAATCGTTAAAATATTGAAGAAGAACAATAAACACCATGGCAAAGGTTTACACGATGGACGAGGTAGCTCGACACAATAAGGAAACGGATTTATGGTTAGTGATGCACGGTGGAGTTTACGATTTAACTGATTTTTGTAAGAAACATCCTGGCGGGGAGGAGGTGTTAACACATTCGGCCGGAACAGATTGTACGGCGTGTTTCGATGAAATCGGTCACTCCGAGGAAGCCAAATTACTTAAGGAAACATTTAAAATAGGCGTGATAGAAAAAGATGTGGAATTTACGAGCGATTTCAAACCAGATCAGAGTCAAGGTAGGAAAGGGGTCAGACAGACAGGCAAGCCACCAGGCAGGCTAGACCCAATCAAACATTATTTCTATATTTAGATTACATTTTTACGATCGAAAATAATTTGTTGTTTATTTTTCGATGGAGAGAGATTAAAAGCGTCCTTGAGACAAGGGCACAACATTGCTTGAAAATACAAAAGGACGTTTCGTTCGACATTTTGTATTTTCTTTTATTTTCAATAATAAATAAAACAGAAAATTTGAAAATTTTAGAAAAGATGAAAGAAGCTAACAACATCCCTACTACCAGCATTGATGATAACGACGACAACTGGGAATATACTGAACCGAAAAAAGATACTAATCGAACGTTACCGTTCCTGCTGACAGCGGGTGTTCTTATCTACGCCATTTTGTTCTATTACTTTTTATTTTAACGAGTATCTTTTGATAGAAAATATTTTCTGTACGTATACATACAAATAGAATGATAATAAACATCTAATGTATGCATAATTTAAAATTAATTATAGAATATACGCGTCATTTCAGCTATGACGTGGCGACGACATTTTTCTTATCTATTTTAGCAGAAAAAAATATAAAGTCATTAATTTTAAATATATCAGTCTACTACCTCTCTTTCCCCACAGCCGCTTTTTTCTACTTATTTTTTCGTATTTTTATTTTTTTATTATAAATAATCATCGAAAAATGATCTCGCGAAGGACGTTGGACGTTAAAATTGAATTATCATGCCGTATCTTTTACATTTTTTTCGTTTATACCATTTCATACTTGAAAATCTAGCGATAAATGCCACGTTACATTATTATCTAAACATTTATAAACTTATCTCTCTTTCTTTCTTTTTTCCGCGTGTAACAAACACGCATAAACGTGACAATTGTGTGTACGCATTTATCGACAATATTGTTTCTACGTTTTCGAAAGTGTTTAAATTAATTAAAAGTACTTCGCAAAAAGAAAAAAAAAAAGAAAATAACACTTAAACGAATGCAGATTAACGAAGAGACAAGATTTGATCTTATATAGACGAAAGAGAAGAACAAACAAAAAGTAATAAAATCGTTTACATAATATTTATTACCATTGAAACACAGTTTTACGGGTGTTCAGAAAATTTATATGTGATAAGGTGTTTAGAAGAGAACAAAAAATATCTAAATTTTGATATATTTCATAATTTTCTGACCTTTTTATCTACCCAAATGATAAAGAAAAAAAATCCCGATGACAACTCCACCCCGCCTTCCAAACCCCCCCCCTTCTCTCTCTCAGTGTCTCAAAAAGATGATAAATTTTGAAAAGTAAGAAGAAAAAAAGAAGAAAAAGATAAACGAGATCGTTTTCGATATTCCTTCATCACTTAATATTATTACTCGTTTCAAATAAGATAAGCATGAGACAGAGAGAGAGAGAGAGATATTGGTTGGACGTCACCGATTGAGAACTCGGAGAAGAGAATTATACACGCGAACGCACACACGCGCACATACAGAAAGAAAGAGAGAGAAAGGAAAAGTTGGAAGGGGAAAAATAACACTCATTGGACGCCGGACTCCTGTTTTCTATCGACAGTGTTTCTACGAGTACCGTTGTGCGAGGTGAAAAACGAAACGATTCATCTCTCTTCTTTTTTTTGTTATATTCGTGTGCTTCCACAAATTTTATTTAATAATCGGTTAATATATTTTGTCAAATATTGTTGTTAGATTTTGTTTCTTTGTTTATAATACGTACGAACGACTCATCTTCATTTTATTCTCTTGCAATCAAATGAATAATATATTGGATTGTGAAATCTTGTAACTTTTCATTCCTTTCGAAATAAGTTCGGATTTTTGAAGACATTATTATTATTACTACTACTATTACCAACAGGAACAACACTAAACGTCAAATAAGAAGACGCCGTCAAGAGTGATTTACCGAAGCAACCGAAATAGAACAAGTATTATACGACTAATTTCGTTGGAGAGGGAGGGAGAGAGAGAAAGAGAAAGAGAAAGAGAGAGAGAGAGAGAGAGTACTTGTCAAAAGTACAGGTATAGGTTTTTCTATTATAAATTTAATTCAATTTAAAAATAATTATTATATTATATTAACAATTTTTGAATATTTCAAATTGTTAAGTTTGACCTAGTAATTATTGTTATGATAGGCTAATCATTTAATTCATTATTGATCTTTTCATACGACAATTTATTATTTATTTTCTTATTTTTGGAACATTTGTTTTTCAACGATGAGTACAAAGGTATCAGGTTGGAAGTAGAATTATTGAATTTCATTTAAAATCATTCTTCTCTCTCGATATTTTGAGAATCTATTAAACGATTTGTTAATAGAGTTAGACGGGGTTTTTTTTTCTTTTTCTTTTTTGGTATGACGAACATTCTATTGAGTCAATAAAACGAGAACTCAACATAGTCGCGATAGGATGTTATTATAATTAATCGTTTGGAATAGTAATTAGGATATTATTGTTGACGTATACGATAGTTGAAATTAATAATAATAAACAAAAAGAATTAATGTATCCTTTTCCTTTTTTTCTTCTTTTTTTTCTTCTTTTTCTATTTTACTTTGCATCCTACGATAGATACCATAAATTTCGATTACGTAATTCACGGAGGAGTTGAGAATTTGATTACTTTATCTATTTGAGAACCACTGTTTTTATATCACTCGTTATAAAGTCGAGTGCTTACAAACACAATTGATATCATCTTTTTACACGACTGAGAGAAAGAGAGAGAGACAGACAGAGAGAGAAAGAGGCCAAGAGTTTATTGCGACAGAATATCTTTTTTTTTCTTTTTTGGATATGATATTTTCGCGACAAAAACTTTAACAATATTATCGAACGATTTTTATTTATCTGTTTCTTATTTTTTGCTTAATTTAAATTAGCGCAAAGAGACAAACGAATAAAAGCAACAACAATGGCGGACCCCCCCCCCGCCCCGCCCTGCCCACCGTTCGATTTTTAACATACGTTGGTTTCACGATCTTTTTGATCTAATCTCTTTCTTTGAAAACTAAAAATTATAACATCAACATTTGGTATCTAATCGTTATAATAGAGGAAATTCCACTGGAGTATTATTATCTATTATAGTTATTTTCAAACGATGATACGTATGTTTTTTTTTCAAGCACAATTTGTGCAACGCAATGCTATTTAACCACAGGGATCTCTTCATGTCCTATTTCCATACTGGATGGTTCTTTTTTTTTCTTCTTCTTTTTCTTTTTTATGTATTTCACTTAATTTTACTTTGAAAGAATCGTAATCTTTCCTGAGAAATTGTACATATAATACGTTAGAATAATAAATATATATTTTATTTTTAGCCAGAATTGGAAAAGATAAAAAAAAAAATTAAGCGGTTTTAAGACATCGGATGTTGTCGTAACGTTTGAAAATTATATAAATTATGGAGATAAAGTAATGATAGGCAAATAGGAATGAGTATGCATTATTAACCATCGTGACAGTATATACAATACATATACGACCGTACGAACGTAGTACAATTTTTCATTTACAATTATATTCAACCAAAAATACACATATTGATTTTAAACGCGTGAACAGGACGTATTAAAATATGTTAAATAATTTTTTTTTTCTTTTTTTTTTCTTTTTATTTTAACGACTTCATCATTCACGGTTAAAAAGTATGATAATTATTTATCTTTATTTAAATATTTTTTCACACATACACATTTCGTTGTAATTAATGCGTTTCTTTCTTTTGTTTTNAGTATGATAATTATTTATCTTTATTTAAATATTTTTTCACACATACACATTTCGTTGTAATTAATGCGTTTCTTTCTTTTGTTTTTTTTTTTATAATTATTAGCCTAATTTTCAAAACTCGACAATTATGTTTCTATTTACGTTCTTTACTTTATTAGAACGAAAAGTTATTTATATATATATATATATATATTTTATGATATATTATTTGTTAAAGAATAATCGAATTTACATTGGTCCTCGACCTTCGGAGTCAATGATTTTCTTTCAAGTTTCTTCTTCTCTTCGGAATAAAGAAAGACACGAGAAAAGATTTATCTTTGTGCGAATCGTTTTAAGAGAAATCCAGCACCGTCTCAAGGACAATAGGTCTCCACCATTACCATCTCCTTTTTTTTCTCTCTCTCTCTCTTTCTCTTTCTATTCTTTTCCTATTTTATTTTTCCAAGTGAAAATCGACGATCGTCATTGCGATAAAACCTTGAACTTATGTTATTTTCCTTCAACTCATTTTTCTTGCCGTTTATTCCAAAAAGAAAAAAAAGAAGAATAAGAAAAAATGGATAAGTTTGATTAACATATTCTCGGAACAGTTAATGCATATTAGATATAGTAGATTCATGATTTATACTTGAGAATAATAATTCTACCGTGTGTGATGTTTGTTGAATTAAAGTTGCATTCGCGTTTCGCATATATTATATCTACGCGTTTGCCTATTTTCATAATCTGCTATCGTCACGTTGATAATTCTTATTCTCCCGCCCTCTTGAATTGAATATATATATATATGTATGTATCAAATCACACACGCATACACAATTGGATCTCTTCCTTTACTTCCAGTTCGTTACTTTTGCATAACATACAATATTGTTTGAGATATCGTTTTATACTTTTATATTTAACATTTATATTTAATTTATCGTTTAATCATTTGTTTGATTATGATTTTTTTATTGCTTCCCCCGTCTTGCATAATCCATCATTCGTAACCCTCGGTACTATTATTCTGATAAGATAATCGAGTTGCCATTTCCTTTCTGACAATATTAATTGACACAACCTATTGTTTATGGATATATTTATCTTCAGTGCAGTTAGAATAAATGCTCGCGTTAGGGAATTTCTTTTTCTAAAGAATATTTATCTATCGATAAGTTTGAGAAAAAGGGTTTTTGAACTTACTGGACATAATACAGGTCCAGATACAATTTCGAACGACCACTTGAAAACACTTAAGTAAAAATCTTAAACGATAGACAATTGGATTACAAATGAACAAACGATCAAGTTTGTTTCTACAAATGTATTTAAAATTTGTTCTACGATATCAAATCAATTTTTATAATGAATATAATTATATGAACGCTATGTTTACAGATAGTTTGCTTGGACTGAAAGAAACAAACGAGAATCGAAGAAGAAGAAGAAGAAGAAAAACATAAAATGGTGGAATTGAAACAATATACCATAGCAGAAGTACAGAAGACAAAGGGTACCGGAGAAACGGTGATCATTTTAAACGACAAGGTTTACAATGTGACCAAATTTTTGAACGAACACCCGGGCGGCGAAGAGATTCTCATGGATAACGCCGCAAAAGATGCTACGGAAAATTTTAATGACGTCGGCCATTCCCAGGAGGCACTTGACTTAATGAAAGAATATTTAATAGGCGAGATCGTAGAATCCGAGAGAAAAAAGAAGCCCTTGAAGAAGGGTTGGGTAGCTGGTTACAATAAAAAATCGGAAAATGAAAAATACGTTAAGGGACCGGGCGTGCCATTTTACACCCTTATGGCAGTCATGATTCTCTTACTTGCTTTATATCTTTACAATATGTTATGATCAACATATGTTCTTCTTCATGATTGTGAAGTATATTATCGTTTGACGTCATCGTCATCGTCGTCGTCGTCATCCTCAACGACGTCATCGTCATTATTGTCGTCAACACTGTCATTATTGTTGTTCTGATTTAATGATTAACGTTGTTGAAAAGAAAACCAAACAATACCAAAAATGAAATAATAATATGATATGATAAATTAAATGAGATTATTCATATATTCGATGATAATATAAGTTTTAATCGAGAAATATCATTTTTACAAACAAACAAAAAATCACCGCAAATATTTTCTTTTATTCAAATATGTATCATGAATCCGTGCGGATATGCGCGTAAGCATGCAAATTATACACAATGCATTTGTAATTGTTCCTCCAGTTTTATTTTCTTTTTTACGAAAATATGCAATAGTTCTTATATTTCTTTTTCTTTTTTATTATTCTTATCTTATATTTTTGTCTCTGCCATGCAATCGACATAATTTATTTCTAAATGAATATAATGAATTAATCGTCGTCTGGTACAATTGTAA
The DNA here is from genome assembly GCF_001313835.1 of Polistes canadensis. Taxonomy (NCBI): domain Eukaryota; kingdom Metazoa; phylum Arthropoda; class Insecta; order Hymenoptera; family Vespidae; genus Polistes; species Polistes canadensis. The sequence continues at coordinate 446,457 of NW_014569554.1, forward strand.
TTAGATTACAGTGAAAATACAATAAAAGAATAAACAATATGTGAACTTAGGAAAAAAAAATTCAAGTTATGTAGAAAGAAGAAAAAAAAAATACGATAAATTTTTTACGATCATGATTCGTCACGATATTGATAAGCATATTAAGTACAAATATAGATTGTAAAAAAAAAATAAATTTCGTTTTTACGAAGAATGAATGAAAGAGCATTTTTACAAGCCAATTGTTGTTGCGTAAAACGCGTGCATATTATATTTATCATTTCATTTATTCAAATTACACGATAGGATGATCTCCCTTCATCTACGTACACGTATATATATCTGCATACAGAGCATAATAATGATATAAAATTATCGAAATACGCATAAGTAATTTTCTAAAAGATTAAGAGAGAAAAACAAAGAGAGAAATAAAGTATAAAACACGTTCAACAGTTTAGAAAAATAATTTCTCAGTGCACATGCTCGATGAAACGGACCTTAAACTAATTGGTGTGAGCGTGAGAAAAAAGAAAAAGAAAAGATATCGAGTACATCTGCGTTAACGAAGACGAACGGTCCTGGTTCCCTTCATAGCAAGCCAAGTGCACAAATTTAACAACCCACATGGAGTATTCGAGGAGAAGAAGAAGAAGATGGAACAAAAATACAAGAAGAAGGGACTACCCAATCCTTTCGACGATTTCTACAAATTTCTATGAAATTCCTTTCGAAATATCCATGCTTTTTGTCACTTTTTTCTTTTAATATTTTGCTAAAAGTGAAAATACTGTTCCAATTGCGAATCAAATTTCCCGCTTTTTACACCGTTCGAGTGGCGACATCTCTCGTTATTTCTTGCGAAACTGTTTTACGAACCATAATGAAATGCAATATGTACAACAGTACGAATACCAATTGTAAGTAAATCGAAAGTATTAACTATTACTTTTTGATGTATATGTTATTGACAAATAATCTATGCGAAAAATACTAAATGAACGAAAAATTCAATTGCTTTTCCTTTTCTTTTTGGTAAATCAACAATAATGAAAAAAAATTGGTGGGGATATTGATATAATAATTGTTTGAAACATATTGAAATAAATAGAAACATTTCTACGAGTCGACTCGATGATGGTGGATTTTCCTTTTCTTTTTTTATTTCGACAATATTATATTAAAAAGAAGAAAAGAACTTTTATAAGTTTTGAGAGAGATCGTTAATTAAAAAAGTGACGAAGGACGGGTAAAGTTGGCTACAAAGAAAGGCGCTTCTATTCTTCTGCTTACTCACTTTTTGAAAATAAAGAAGAAAAATATAGGATAAAAGAAAAAAAAGTTAAAGAATTTCTCTTCTCTCAACTAGCATTCTCATTTCTCTACTTTCTACTTTGTGAAATACTTCGAAATACATTTTGGTTGAGTGAAAAGTATCTTGAATTTCGTATAGTTTAACAATTTGAAAACATAATAATTGGACGTTAAAAGCTTTCGGATGAGAGTAATTTATCTTAAATATCTTTTTAGAAATCTGAATTCTAATTATGCATTATGTTTATATGTAAGTATTTTAATACGTTGTGCATGTATAGGATATTTCAAATGTTACACGTTATTACTGTCGAAGACAAAATGGTGGCCGGCCATTTGAAGGACCTCATCTACGCAATTAATTATAAAAAAAAAAAAAAAAAAGAACAAATAGGAATGCAAAAAATATATAAAAGAAAAAAATGGTATTTTTAAATGATCTAACGTACTATAAACGGCCGTGAACAACAAAGACTGCTCCATGAACCATTCTATTATTATCTCGATCGGTAGCACGTTGTCGATAAGCAATACATATACGTATAGCTATGAAACAGATATAGTCATGCATGTAGATTGTATGTATGTGTGTGTGTATACGTAAGAGAGGAAAAGGGAAAGAGAATATCAGAGATAGGAAGATAAAATACATTACTTTTGATAACGCAGAAAAACAGACAATTAACGTGCAATCGATCGATTTATTATTATCTCGTTAAATAATCGTTCGGTATATTGTTGAAAAAAAAAAAAAAAGAAACAAAAAAGAAAAACGAATTGCAAAGATAATACATTGATTTCAACGAGTTGTGTATAACGACGCGAACAAAATGTTGATTATATTTTCGTATGGAAATTTTATACGAGTATATAAATAATTATCGATAAACACACACGAAAAAAGAGAGAAGAAAAAAAAATAATATAATATAGATTAATTTTTTATTATTAAAAAAAAGGAATGAATTAACGAAGTCATTGAGGGGGGTATCCAGGTTGATTCAAGTTGACGAAGTTTTCTAAGGTAACAGGAAGTGAATATGAAAAGCATATGGGGTGTACGAAGGACAGGAAGGATATATGTGGTTTTCCACATGTGTCATGCACTCGGTTGCATCGGTAAACCGCATCCACCCGCGCGGAAAGGAAAACGCAATGAGAGAGAGTGCAAGTTGCACGCGACTTTGTTCGTTCAAACGTGAACGAGCGCCACACACCAAGGACAGAAGGGCTAGGTACCAGTTTAGTCTCTTTTTAGGGCTTTTTTCTGCCCCCTACTCGTTTTACATCAGTATAAATAAAAGATAAATAATCGAAAACTTTTCTAATGCAACATTTCGAGAAAAAAGATACTCGATCGATAACGTAGCGATCTTCTAATTTTATAATAATTAATTAAAATTCCATAAAGTTCTCGTAAGATCACGAGAAAAGATGGGAGGAGAGTAGATCGAACACGTGGAATTCGTTTTAATGAGGAAAATAGGTAGAAGAAACTATAGATTGTATGAATGAGATTTGATCGTCAATTTGACGGGACACCATCAAGACCTAATACTTCAAAGAGAAAAGTTTCACGATTCACAAACTGACTCTTTCCTTCTTTCGATATATCCAAAAATTTGTAGAATAATAAAATGATTTTCGATTATTGTTATGGGGTTTATCTATCCTCGAATATGTCTTAGGTAAATTCACCAATAAATTATAGTTCGATAGGCGATGTCAAGAGTCATCATTAGCGGTGTTTTCGAAGTTTCTCAACAAACCGAATAAAAGAAAAGAAAAAGAAGAAGAAGAGAAGGAAAAAAAGAAGCATAGGTAGTAGTAGTAGTAGTACGGAATAATAGCAGTACGATGTGTTGGTGTGTGCTTGGAAAGTATTTTAACGAGCCCTAGAAAATCGGGGGCTTTTGAGGGATGATGCTGTGAAGAAGAAGAGAAAAAAAAAAGAGAGAGAGAGAGAGAGAAAGAAGCGTGTGGTATATCAAGGTTTTGCGAAAAAGGCGAAAACTAGCGGAGTCGTCGAGCTTACGTCCGCAAAATCGATGAACCGCGTCGCTACTTTACACACTCCACTACTGTATTTTTCCCTCTCTTTCTCTCCCTCTCTCTTTCATCTTTTTCCACTTAAAAAAAAAAGAAAAAAAGAAAGGGAGAGGACTATACTCTAATCGTGAATTTTTTTTTTGAGACGAAAAGACACGAAACTAAAACGTAGGAAAAAGAAAAAAAGAAATTTTACAGTTAAGTCGACACCTTTTCCCCCACTCATTAAATTGTTACTCTCTTTTGTGTATTTTATTTTATTATTTATTTTATTTTATTTTGTTTCTCGAAAAATAAAAGAGATCAAAAGAAAAAAATGGAATAAAGTGAACAAACAGAAGAAAAGAGACACGGCGGAAGGGTGAAAACAGAGGGGGTGAAGGGGGGTAAAAAAGAGGGCTGAAGAATTGTAGGGATGGGAATGAAAACGTCGTGAAAACGTCGTGAAAACCCGTTGAAATTTCCAACCCCCCTCTTCTCCTTTCGTCTTTGTAACGAAAAGAAGAAAAGTCCCTCGTGGTTGGTGGCACTACTGCTGGTGGTCTAATATCGCTAAAAGCTTTTTAATAAACAGTTTTTAAATCATTCTGCAATGCATTAAGCTTTTTCTCTCTCTCTCTCTCTCTCTCTGTATATATTTTTCGACATCTTTCAATATTTTCAACCAATTCACGCACGTCGAGATTATTTATTCTAGTCATTTTGGTTACCCTATTTGGTGTATCGTACAACTTAAGCGAACGAGATAACAATTTTATCAAATTTATTCGATTGAAAATATATTTATTAAAAACATTCTTCAAATAAATGTAAGTTTATTAAAAAATAAAATACGAAATAGAAAATGATAATAACGGGGGTGGTGGTTTGTTTTAGGGATGAAAAATTCGTTTTCCAGATCTTCGGACTGTCTGTCTGTCTTGTCTCCGAAAACAGATTTGGATTTTTTCCTTTTGATTTTCCGAGTCCTTCTCGACTTGGGGGTTATATAATGGAATTGGATTGTATTGTCATCTTTCTCGAGCTTCTCCTTTCCATCGAGTTTATTGAGAAATATTCGAGAATTCAAGGGTTTTATACGTTTCGTAACGCAACAGCAACGTGACATAAACGATTGAAGTAATGTCGTCACAGAGAGGAGGAGGGAGAGAGAAGTAAAATATTTCTTTGTTGTTTGGTTCCTTTAGAAATACCTTAGACAACAAATTTATTGAATTCCTGAAATTCTATGACAATTTACATTATGATAATATACGAGAATACATTTTTTTGGTCATAATTCGTAAACCAGTTTCCATAGGTTTGCATAATTATTTAATAAGGAGGATCAAATTGAGACGATCAAGAAGATATATCAAGAAGGAGTAAAAAAGGAATCTTATTTGGTATTGGTATCTCATGAAAATGATTGATTGATTGATTGAAGGAAGGAAGGAAGGAAGGAAGGAAAGAGAAAATATTCCGGAGTAAAACTTTGAACATATATTTGTCCAAGTGTTTGCCTTAAAAGAAGGGATGTGATAACATTCTAGGGATCTTTGATAAAAAGGACCGTTAAAGGGTTACCTTTACACCAGTTTTCTCAGCTCGTCTTATCGGAAAAGATAGAAAGGGATAGAAAAAGGGAGGACGAGGAAAAAGGAGAATTCGAGTTTAGCCACTTTTGCAGCTTCCATCTACTTATTTTTCCCTTGCAAACGTGTTCAAATACACACAGAGAGAAAAAGAGAGAGAGAGAAAGAGACACGTTTATTCCCTTCCACCTATCCCCAACATTTCTTTTTCTCCCAACTATTAGACTACTTTGTTCGAATAAAAAAAAGAACAAACGAACATTTTTTGTTATTACGAGTGACGAATGGTAAGAATTAATTGAAAAAATATATATAATAAAAAAAATAATAAAAATGGCATTTGACAATATGTTAGCGGAAG
>NW_014569554.1:451738-463282 GCF_001313835.1 Polistes canadensis
GGGGGGGGGACTATATGATCATCTTATTGTTGAAATATGCGCACGCATCGGAAAGAGAAGGAAAGTTTTGATGGGGGTGCAATGAACGGGAAAAGGTTAACCAACACACAACAGATAAAGACTTTTCAATATATAAGTAGCGTTTCCAATTCTACATTGAAACTTTTTCTTCGAATGAACGAGAAAGAGGAAAAAGAAAGGTATATTATATCGAGAAGAAAAAAAGGGATAATAATAAGGGCATATATCGTTTTGTAATTGAGATGAGAAGCACGTGGGCGATTCTACCCCCACCGATACACGACTGGAATAATACTTTTCTTTTAACAATTCGATCGATGCACCACCACCTTCCAAAAAAATCCTCTTTTATAAATTATTATTTTTTCATTCGTTAGGCGTTTATACAAAAAAGAAAAAGTAAGAAATATATGGCGGGTAATTGAAAATGTTCTTATCGTTAGTAGCTTACTTTTACTCGTTAATACTTATTTTCTTTCTTTTTTTTTTTTTTTTCTTCAACTAAAAATAAATTCCAAAGTTCGAAAACTCTTAACTAACGAAAGTTAAAGGAAAAAAAAAAAATAAGTAGAAAATAATGATACGTAAAAAGAAGTTATAGGAAAGAAGAAGCCAGAATATTCGATTACTCACTCATTTTTGTTTTCCTCGATTATTCCCTTCTACGAGGATACTTGAACCAATTATTTTCTTAGCCCCGAAGGAAAAATAAATATAAAAAAAAAAGTAGGACAAAGTAATAATTCGCGAATATAAAAGTATCAACGAAAGGACACGATGCTTACGCGAGAAGGAACGGTGGCGAACTGAAAAGGTGGTGGGTTTCGACGGAGCGTCATGCGCCCCTGGCTTTCGTTACGCTCGCGATCAGGACCCACCCACCTTCATTCAACCACGGATACCACCGACCAAACAGGGGTACACCGGGTTGAAGGAGGAGGGGAGATCTTGCCAACCACTCGACTCTTTTTCGTGCTCCCCCACCATTTTTTTCTTCTTCTTCTTCTTTTACTTTCTTTTCTTCTCAAACAATTTTACTTTAAAAAATACAAAATCATTCGACTTGTTTTTTATTTTTTTTCTGGATTGAATCTGCAAACAATTTGAACAACGAAGCGTTGTTTCCTGAATTTTTCTTTAATCGTAAATAAAAATTAGAGGAAGAATCTTTTTCATTTGTCGAATGTGAATCGACCAAAATAAAAAAGAAAAGGATATCGTGGCCCTAGTTTTTACCCCCACCCCACCCCATGATTCTTTTACTTTCTCAGAGAAACTTCTAGGACTACTTAAAAGTTCTCTCAAGGAAAATTAAGTAAATTGAAAACGTAAAGCAAACTCGAGGCGGCACACGGGTGTTGTTTTCGAGCTGGCGTCGTCGAGAAGGAATAACGAAAAAAAAAAAAAAACAAAAGGGGAGGATGTTGCTATCTTCTATTTTCCCCCATTCTTCAACTATTCTAATTTATCCTTATTGTCTAATACTTTCGATAATATATAAAAATTATTATTACGTTTCGATCTTTCGATGAAGTATCTCGTACCCAATCTAATTTCAATATTAATTAATTAATTAAATGAAGAAAATGTCTGTAATATTTAAATATAATCCAAACACGAAGTAACCGGTTTACGAGTTAAAAATGCAAAGATAAAAAAGTCAAGTGGGCAGGGGGAGGAGATACGAAAACTCGGTTATGTCGGAAGACTTAAAAAATACAACAGAAGAAAGAGACGAAGAGTTAGAGACAGCAAAAAAACAAAGGAGAAAAAAAAAGAAAGGAAGGAAGGAAGGAAGGAAGGAAGAAAGAAAGAAAGAAAGAAAGAAAGATGTATATAAAAGTAAGGTAAGGTAAGGTAAGGTAAGGTAAAGACAGGACAGGATAAGGTCCAGAGCGTACACCTGGCATGGCAGCTGTTCGGAAACGTCCGTTTGCCTTGGCTTCGAAGTTACCAGCACCTGTTTTTGGATTGCGTGCTGGTCGTAGAACTCGAACTTCGTCGAGTTTCTCGTCGTCGTCCTCGTCGTCGTCGTAGTTGCCAAAGTTGCAGAAGCAGCAGCAGCAACGATAAAAACACATGTCACAATACTATTCCTATTGTTACTATTGCGTTACTGCTGTGCTCCTGAAAACTTCATCGCGTGTACAGAAAGACCACGAGGAAAAGGGAAATCAAACGGATACGCCCCTTTTCCTACTCACCCCTTTTTTCCCTATATTGTTCTTTTACTTTTTTTTTCTCCCCCTCCCCACCCATCATTCTTTCAATTATTTATCTTTTCTTGATTCCCATGACTAAAATGTTGTTGGATTTAACCGTAATTTTTTTGTTCCGATCGTACTACGGGGATTTCATTTGAATTATATTATAATATTTGTCGTGAAGTATAATTGACGCGGTATGTATAGTTTGATATAATTAAATAATTTCTTAATTGGTTAGTAATTTTTTAGTTGGGGAGAATCAAGCAAATAGAAAACGTTCTTCTTCACGTCGTTGGATCATATTTTTTTTCTTTTCGAAAGCAGAAGTCCAAAAGTTCGATCTCAATGCAAAAAAAAAAAAAAAGAAAAAAGAAGCGAATATAAAAATGGTAATTTAAACGGTTCTACGCGATAATGTCGCGTGTTACTTTTCTTCTTTCTCATTTCAAGCTCATCTCCGTCGAGAAGACTCAACGAAATCTTCGTTAAAAAGTTTTCCTAGCAGAGAAAGAAAGAAAGAAAGAGAGTAATAAGAGTAAAAGAACTCGTGGATCGATGGAGAAAGGTTGTAAGTTATATAAGTTCGAAGGTAACTGTAGTAGAAAAGGGTCGATCGACCTTCGACTCGGCGTCGTACCTCTGCCTAATCTTTTTCAATCTTTTCCTTGTGGTTTTCTTTTTCATTTACTAAAGAAAATCAAATTCTTAAAAGAACAAAAAAGAAAATGGTCGGGACTTATTTTTATAACTGTTGCTGTTATTAAAAAGAAAAAGAATATATAAAAAAAAAAAAAAAACACGACGCGCTTAGAAATTGTAAAGAACGTTATTTTTGGAAGAGAATTCGAACGGGTGGGGAAAAAAAATGCCACGTGCCCAAAATGGCGTTATCAAAATGGCGACTGATAGGCGCCTTACGCGAAACTGGCGGGAACATTTGAAATCGTCTATCACATTCAACCAACGAAATTATTTATATTATTTATTAACAAAACAAAAAAAAATAAGATAAGATAAAAAGCAAGTGAACAATAACCGTCCAATCCGAATCATGATACTTGAGCAATAATAATAGAATTTGGTGAATTAATTGAATAATCAACTATACAAATTTTATTCCAATTCGAAGGTAAGATAAAGAAAAATGTAAATCAATGAATTTGGTGATAGATATACGAATGTATGTGATATATAAAGGCACATATATCTATATATATATATATATATATATGTGTGTGTGTTCGTATAGAGGAAGGTAGGAGTAGTCCCTCAAGTGGACGTCCGTTGTTTAGCTCGGTGCCCGTCGATATTGATCCGTCTCTCGACCCATTCCCATTTCGTCTCTCTCTCTCTCTCTCTCTCTCTCTTTCTCCTCGGTTCGTTCGCGATACGCAGAGAATTAGCTACGACAGAGTAGTAGCCGGGAATGTCGAACGGAATCGCGACGGAAACGCGACCACCACTGACGACCCCCCGCCCCATATCTCGAAAATAGAGATTTAGCTTCGCTTCCATCCTTGTTTATTAGGCGTCCACCTCCTGCCAACTGCAACCTACCCCTAAACTCTCTTTTTCTTTCTTTATTTTCTTTCTCTTTCTCTCAAACTTTTCTCACGTATACTAATAGAAAATTATCGTTATCGTTTTCGAACCCTAATTTATTTTGTTCGTTGGAGGGGACGGGGGGGGGAGGGAGAGGGTTCCTTTCGATCGAGTTTTAACGTTCGAAATGTTATTCCCAAGTTGTTGCGAGTCTCTAACGAAAATGTCAGTCTTTTTTTACGATATCCCATTGATTATTTACTACGACGTTTGCAACACATTCGTGGCATTTTATAACATTTATTTTCTACATTGAAAAATACTACTTTATTCATCTGGTTTTATTGACTTTTTTCTTTCTTTTCTTTTATTCGTTCGTTCGTTCTTTCTTTCTTTCTTTCTTTACTTTCTTTCAAGTCAACGACATCGAGAGAGGCCATCGCGTGTGCATAATTATCCTGCGTACTTTCCTGGAATTAATTTCGAGTCTCGCCGAAAGAGTCCTTTTTTTCTACCTTATTTTCTCTCTTCACCCTTTGGTAATCACCCTTTGGATTTTCAGTCACGTTCTATCGCGTTGGAAACGTTAAGAGATCCGTATATATATATATATATTTTCGAAAAGAAACAAATGGTTTTTTTTTTATCGTGCTACGCGAAACACGGAAGATAAGAAATTAACCCTTTACACTCGAGGGCTCCGCTATGGAGACAATAAAAAAAAAAAAAAAAAAAAAAAAAAAGAAAAAAAGAAGCAAATTCAATTTAGTCTACAACGTACCAACTATGACTTTTCTTTTATATATATCATTTACTTATTTAATATGTGAATATGATTTTTGCTGGNTATATATATATATATTTTCGAAAAGAAACAAATGGTTTTTTTTTTATCGTGCTACGCGAAACACGGAAGAGAAGAAATTAACCCTTTACACTCGAGGGCTCCGCTATGGAAAAAAAAAAAAAAAAAAAAAAAAAAGAAGAAGAAAAATTGAAGCAAATTCAATTTAGTCTACAACGTACCAACTATGACTTTTCTTTTATATATATCATTTACTTATTTAATATGTGAATATGATTTTTGCTGGTAATATGAATAAAAAAAATTTCAAACGACCCAACAAAAAAAGTAGTAACAATAAAACTCATTGCACGCGATTAGATATCAAAGATAATTTTTAAATCAACTAACCATGGGAAATAGAATAATTATATTATAGAACATAGTGAGAGATAAATGAACACGTTTGTAACGATAATACTGAGAAGAACAAAGCCGTTAGAGATTCGAAGCCGAATGCTAAAACCGAACATTGGAGCTAAAGCTTGGAGAGGATCCTCTCTGACAGTGACACCGTGGAAACGTGCTTTCCTGATGAACTTGACGCATGAACGATCTCGACTATCACGCACAGGGTTAATCACCAAACTCTCCTGGTTTGGATGACCTATTTGGATGCTCTCTAGCAGACCAACCACCGCAAAGTCCCGGATAGCTTTAGAATATAAACGTTTCCGATCAATTAATACGAATCACCCACTAAACCCCCTTCTCCTCCTCACCCCGCCATTAAAATAAAATCAATTTGTAGTAATTAATAAATGTGTTCCTTTTCTTGCGTTTCTGTGTTATTATACTTCGTTTAAGAAGAAGAAAATAATAAAATGGGAAAAATGAAGTTTCATTAAATGCGAGTAGATGATTGTTACTTATGACAAGGTATGATAGAAATCTAAAAGGACATAACCGGAGACCCTGTCTGGATGCGTTAGCCTACTCGTATAAGTCCTGTCTTAATTAGCTTTTCCAGAGTTGCATGCTGACAGTTGCATGTGTGACCACCACCGTCCGATGTGTACGACGGGCCAAATGCCAAACACACTGATCGTTTCTATTCGAGAAAGTTAATTAGACACACGATGACCGTTATATCTCTATCATCTCTTCCCTTTATTCTTGGCTCGGAATCACACCACTAATCATTTTTCCTCGGGAATTAACGAATTCATTTTCTGACGTGACAATTTTGCTCTTAACATTTGCACGCGCGCATCGCACGCAGAACACTAAGGACAAGATACCAAATGGGGAAATATATCATTTCGGGTAATTAATTAAAACCTTTTATACGTAAGCGTACGTTATTTCTATTTCAATGTTTAGAGAACAAATATTTAAAAACAATATATATATTTATATAAATTTATGCAACGAGCATCATTAATTATGCTACTAATTAATTTCATGTATAATGTATTATATTCGTATATATTTTGATCTCGTAAATATGGAAAAGTATCTTCTGATGGAATGATCGTATAGGTAATAGTTAAAAATATAACGTGAATCATACTTGAACGCATCGTTGGTAATATTAAAGAAGAACAAAAATCCTTGGGAAAAAGTATCCGAGTAAATCGATAGTCCGCTTCGATTCGATAGATGGTAATCGTTTGACTATATCTTCCTACCTGCGCATTCCTTTGAGAGAAATAAAAAGATACAAGGATGCAACAGACTTTATATTTGTTGCGTATAAGTGTATGTGTGTGTCGATACGGCAAGGAATCGATAAGCTTGACTACTCGAAAATAAATCGAAAGTCGGTGACGTCGCCGAATGGCAGTGCCGTCGTTTCGTTTTTCTTTCTGAATGGAAGAGACTAAGAAAAAGAGAAAAGGAATAAAATAGAAACAAGAAAATGGCCGGGACTCGTTGGTCGTTCGTTCGTTTACAACTCCTCCTCCTCCTCCTCCTTCTCCTCCCCCTACGCCACTTTCTTCCCTTCGATTCTTTCGACAAATTTAAGAATACCAACTTGAAAACGTTTCGTTTCTATAAATACGATATCCGAACCAGTTAAAAAATTCATCGCAAAATATGACACACTTCGTAATGGGATTTTCTTCTCTACCTTTTTAACAACTTTTATATTAGAATACAAATAAATAGTAAAATAAAAAGAACGAGTATATCGAAAAGAAAATGAAAAACGAAAGAAAGAGGAGGTGGGTGGTGATAGGGGGATCACAGTAAAAAAGGTGAAAACATAAGGAGCCACTTGGGCCACGTTATATATTTCAGAAGAAACCAGACACCACCCCTCACTCACCCCTGTGATGGTATTACGTGATCGACTTTCGAAAACCACCCCTTCCTCGACGTCATATCATACATTAACATGTTGTTAATTGAAATTATCTAATTATCGTACTAATACTCAAACGAAACTGATGAAAAAGCTCACGTTAGATAAATTTGTATTCGTTACACACAGTTAGAAATATTCAATTAATCAAATATATTTGATGTTTCAAAGAGTTTATTAACGTTAAGACGTAGGAAAATACAGCACTTTGGCTTTTTCTCATCTCTCATCAAGAAGGTGTGCTTTTATTCTCCAAGCCGAGACAGAAAATTCGTTCTTTCCCAGACAGAGGGGTGGTGTATATAACTTGAAGAAAGAAAGAACGTGCTCAAGTACGGTCTTCCGCGTGATTCTCTATCTCATAATAGAGACGTGAGATGAAACCTAGTATTTTAATACTACCGAGACAAAACAATTAACACAATAAGTAGTAAAAAATACTTTAAAGAAAATCCTTGCGAATGATCTTTTTTTTTCTTTTACTTATATACCACCACTATCTTTTAACGCGAAGTTTTACTACCGATTAAAATAAACAATACAATAATACTAATTAAACGAAACAGAAAAATGAAACGTTTGTATTTCCAATTTCTCGAAAAGATTCAATTAGTAATGTGATTCGAGTGCAAAAATAAAGGCGCAGGGGGGTGGGGGGAAGAGGAAAAAAAAACAAAAGAAACTACTTATACTTTTAGCAAAGTTGCAATTCTCTCGGAGTTTAATTATTTCTAGATAAATGATATAAGTATTAAACGCTTGAGTGATTAAAATAATGGGTACGTCGTTGATTCAATCGAAAAACTGTGATTTCTACGCGGTAAAGAGGAGGAGCCCTTCCAACTTTTCGAAAGCTCCAACTACTTCTTCTATTTCTTCTTCTTTTTCTTCTTCTTCTTCTTCTTCTTCACGGTGTATTTTTGAAGTTAAAGTAAACCATTCAGAGTTCGGAATATCCTCGGATAATCTCACCGCGAAGAACCTCAGCAGAGTAAAGAGCATGGCAGGGGGAGCGGACTGGGGAAAAGGAGGGAGGGAGGGGGCGTAAAGGAAGGTCGAGAATCTCCGGAGCAAGAAGCCACTAAAGTCGAATATTTCATCGTCGTTTGAACGAGCACAGACAACCGATTTCCACGAGAACGCATCCTTGGAATGTTTCTTACAGATTTATAACCAGCCCTTTACGATCCTTGTGTGTGTTTTTTTCCTTTTTTTCATTTATTTTTTACTCTTTCAATCTTCACAATTTACTTAACTTTTTACCCCCCCCCTTCCCCACCTTTCCTCAGTATAACTTCAATAAATATCATTTACTTTGGTTTACTCCGACAGTCAAAAATTTATTCGATTTTCGTTTAAATTTTAGATTCGAATTCATTTTTAAATTTATTTATTTATAATCCATTTGAAAAATAAATCTAAACAAATTCAAATTCAAAAAATGAACAGTTTGTAATATTTTTTGTTTTACCGTACTATAGCAACCTAATCCAAATTTAGTTCCAGCTGACACTTATGGAAGCCATAAGAATCGTCAAAGGGCTCCAATAGCAATCGTTAATTCTCAAAAATGACTCACCTCGCGTAGTAGTTTAATATTCAGGCCCCCCTTACCGATGACACAACCAGCCTGACTTTGATGTACCAGCATTCTTATATCGATCTCATCGTTGTTTCCCAATCGAGGACCATTCTTAAACAAACAAAAAATTTAAATAACTGAATATTTTTTGTGTGTTTGATTTAATTAATAATAATAATTATTAATTGTTAATACTAACCTCTTCCAGATTAGGTACAACCTCGTTGAGCACTGTTAGGACGGTAGGCAAGTCTGAGCTTATGGTCAGCACACTAAAATCAAAACAATCCAAACAATCAATTATTTTCCACATTATAATTAATTCCTATTTTCGTTGTGTGTTTTTTTTTTTTTTTTACATATATATACATCATATATATTTTTTCCCCTCCTAAATAAAAAATCGTAATCGACTGAAGTCCTTTTTTTTTAATCGTATTCTCCAAAACATTTTTGAACGTTATTTGATCGTTCTATTTTATTTTATATAGCCCTGGAATTAAAAAAGAATATAAAAAAAGATAAAAAAGACGAAAGAAAGAAAGAAAAAAGAAAATACAAACAAACAAAAAAAATATAACTTTTGTATCAAGAAAATATAATCTGGAGAAACTATTTTAAAAAAAATAGCAATCAATATTTTATCTTCTTTGATCTTTATTTTAGAAATATTTTATAACTTTTAAAAACCATCTCGAATAGAAAACAAAACAAAATAATAGAGAGAAAGAAAAAGACAGAGAAACGAGTAGAAGAAAAAGGACTTGAAAAAACGTAAGATTAATCAAATGTAATAATTACCAATAAACAAAAAAAGAAAATACAAATTATTTTAGAAAAAAAGAAAAAACAATTGGTCTGTGCAATAAGTGAAGCTAAGATCAACCTCGTAGCTGCAAACCCTTTTCTGAATAAAATTAGAAAGAAAAAGTTTGAATTATTTGGTGCTATTGCTGGTTAACATTTAACGTCAAAATTATTCTCGATATGTTAGAAGCATAATTATTATTATTATTATTATTATTATTATTGACTTCCTTCTAACGGGATTAGATTTTGGTTTTGGTTTCGTAAGAACACGATGAGAATAATCTAAACGCAGGTTCCTTGCCATTTTTATCGTTCATTATCGCACCACATGCATACTTGCGTTGTTAATAATGTGACGTTTTTTTATTTTTTATCCTTTTTCCATTTTTATTTGTACTATTAAAAACCCCGCAACGTAGGAATATAATAATTTAATTAACTCTTAGCAATTAAAGATTATTAATAATCGTATGAACGTCGGATATCGTGTTAGAAGACAATATATAAACTCGAAGATCGTGATAAGAGTACGACACATATATGATACATATATATATATATATATTCATGTATACGTATGTGCGTATAAATCATATTAATTACATGATTACGTACAATTAAAAAATTGGGGCATATTATTATTCATTTATTCTATTAAATTAATCTAGTTGTGTTTCTTCTCTATTAATATTATTATTATTATTTATTATCATAATGATTACTTTTTTCTTCCACTTCGTAATTTCTTTATGTCGTATAGGGTGTGTTCGTGCTCATAACGCCAATGTTAATTGGTGCCAAAACGTGAACGTAAACATTATCATTACCCAACCGATCAATTTTTTTTTTATTCTTTTTTTTTGTACAGGGACGAGAAGGAAATTGCGAATCATTTTTATTGTCTCTTTCTTGGTTCGGGTGCCGATCTTCTCGGGGTCGTATGCCTAAAAAATGTTTTATTACAATTAAACATATGCGTTAATTATTATTATCGGAATTCGCGAGAATAACAGCAGCCGGAAAACGACGTGCTGTAATTTCGTTGGATACTTTTTCAATCGAAAAAAAGTAAAAAGAGAATAACTTTTATCGAAGCAACTGGTTCTCGACTTAGGTTTTCTTTTCTTTTCTTTTTTTCCTTTAAAGGAATATCCCCGTGGGTAAAACACGTCACGCTTCGAATCCTATTCGTTGGGAAAAGAAAAAGCAAAAAAAATTATTCTGTAATTAATCTCACACACATTACCGACGACGTAATTGAAATATAATAATTTACATTTTTGTTCAAAAAAAAAAAAAAAAGAAATGCTGATTTTTAAACGATTCAATTTTTCCTTTCATTATTACCCATCAGTAATGTGTCGTTTATTCGTGGGTGTCTGTGTGCATGTGCGTGAACGCGTAGATTAGGCTAAAAATTCTTAAATGAATTACAAACAAATCAATTACAATATTATTTTCAAAAGTTTCTTGATTTTGATTTATCCAAAAATTCTGAGCCATATTTGTCTAATATATATGCACACACACACACACTAAGGTACTCATACATATTTACATATGAATAAAGTTTGGATAATGTACACGGAATTATTGAGTATCCTTCCTTGGTGAAATAATGTGCTAGTGGTGTGTGCGTATGTTTGATTTTAGCCTGATCTTTGCAACGAATACGTAGATTTTGCACACTAATGCCGTTAGTAGGCCAAATCCTAAAGCGGATAAAGAGAGGAAGAGAAGCTCGTTAAATGATTCACGTACGATGGTGAGAGAAAGACAGGTAGAAAGACAGGTAGAAAGAGAGAGAGAGAGAAAGAAATATAGTAAGAGAGAAAGAGAAAAAGAGAGAGAGAGAGAGAGAGAGAGAGAGAGAGAGAGAGAGAGGGCAAGTAGTTTCTGTTGGTAATAGAAAAACGCTTTTGCTTTTATGTCAAAAAAGCAGAAAAGGAAATATCCGGGACTCGTTCTTCGCAAAAAAAAAAAGAAAAAAAAAAAAGAGATAAAGAGAGAGAGAGAGAGAGAAAAGTGTGGAAAAACGGGCGAATGTTGAGCAAGTTTCGTACTCGCGGATGGTAAAGGTCGTGTATGTCTCTCTGCAAGCATGGGCGTATCTATCGTTGGTGCTTTTCAAAGCTTTTCAAAAGCATCGAGAGACCACGTCCATCATTTTGTGCTCGTTGTCCGTTCGTTCGTTCGTTCTCTTCACCACGGTCCTATGTTTGATAAAAAA
>NW_014569554.1:463977-466858 GCF_001313835.1 Polistes canadensis
AAAAAAAAAAAAAAGAAAAACAAAACATAAAGAAACGCTTTGACGTAGTATAGGAAAAGTTTCGCAGATGGAACGACAACGACAACGACAACGACAACGACATCGACGACGACGACGACGAAGATGACGAAGATTACGAAGACGACGACGAGGAAAAAACATAAATTTCGTAGTATACGATGATCTATAATAATCGAAGTATAAAATACACCACAATATTACCAATGGCAATTCGGGATACTTTGTTTGGCATTAATTCAATCTAAATTCAAGGAGAGAGGATCTATCCTGGAATTATTTATTGATAGATTCGTTATCTTCTTCTCCTCGAATCCTAAAAAATGGGACTCGTGTGTAATATGTGTCAGACAGAGAAAACGAGAGAAAGAGAGTGAAAAATATAGAAAGAGAGAGAGAGAAAAATAGTGAACGAGAGATGATCATGATAGTGAGAAACATATCGTGTACAAGTAACGCGAGAACGGATAATACACAGAAAGAAATATAAAGATAAAGAAAGAGAGAGAGAAAAAGAGAGAGAGAGAGAGAGAGAGAGAGAGAGAGAGAAAGAAAGAAAGAAAAAAATAAGACATTAAGAAGTGGTGTTGGTTATTACCGTTCGGGTCCGGGGCAATCGGGTACAATGATCGAGGCTTTGTACTGCAATGGTGGTTGTTGGTTGGTTGGTGGTTGTTGTCGATTGTAGGATCCATCGTTTTCCGTCGTTCCGGGCAGAGGGCCAGGGCAGGGCCAGGGCAGGGCAACGTCATGGCAACACGCCAAGGGGGCACATTTGGGTTGCGTCATTGGGCAGGGCCAGGGCATAAACCATCAACCAAATTAGATCATTCACGAATCTCTCAAAACCAAGCGAATCTAGGTATTTGTCTTTTGCAATATCACAATTTTTCTCTCAAATTTTTATTTCTCGTATTTTATTTTTATTTCTTACTGTTTTCTTTTTTTTGTTCGTCTTTGTTTTCGTTTAAATTATAATATTTGATCCTATTTTGTTTTGTTTTATCGCAGTTCGTAAGACCCACCCTATGATGCAAACAACCTTCCCCCCTCCCACAACCCAACCCTTGGTGTTATCCGTTTAAAGCGTCTCTGGATTTCTATGCAACCTGTGACATCTAATCGGGACAATGCAATACTATTTCACGCATTCACTTAAACCAAGTGTTGTATTTGTCTTGGAACACATTTCTAAGCGAACATATCATCTTCTCTTCTTTATTCTTGACTCTGATCGATCATCATCGCGTCGAAGAGTTTCGAATATGGAAAATTCGATCATTACGTGTATTGTATTATACACATAGTGTATGGTGTACATAGATACTATGGTCTGCTATGCAGTATCTTCGGAAAATTGAGTTAGAAGGAAGATAGGATGATTGTTTGGAAACTCCTCGATGCGATGAGAAACGACGGATCTCTCTGGCGGAATTGGAACACGACGTCGTATGCTTACTATTCGCTTCAATTTTATTTCTTACTTTTTCTCATGATGATTCTTAAATAACATTTTCCAATCGAATTTATCGAATGGGGTTTGTACGATCCTAACCAACGGAGAAAACAAAAAGATATTATGTATTGGTTATTGAAATAATGGAAATAGAAGGAAAACGGTTTCGTTGCTTGTTCTCTTTCGCACATAAATTTATGTGATTCAAAATTAAATATAAATTTATCGAGAACGAAATTAGATAATAAGGGATAGGGAAAAGATCTAAGTCAAAGCTAGACCACCCCCTTGATCCTAACAAAAATGAATAATCCTTGTGACACCTATCCCCCCAACTTTTAGAATCATTCAACTTTAAACTTCGATTTGAAATTTATGCGCTATTGTTCTCTTCTTTTTACTTTCGTGGCTAAGTTTTTTACTTCTCCTCCTCCTCTTCCCCCGTTCTTTATTTTTTCTTTTTTTTCCCTTTTATGTTTTCACGTTTAAACTGTTTATTACCGTTGCAATGCATGCGTGTATCCGTAGTAAGACCATATAATACATGTCGTTACATAGTACCATACTGTTAACCGTTCAGTGTCGGAAGGTCATCATTTATGACACTGACCTCAGGTTGCCAGACGCGTGAGTGTTTTATTTGACAGCTATCGTTATAAATTTCTTCTATAATATTTCTTTTTTTTTCTTTTTTCTTTTATTTTACAAAGGTTTATAATCTTTAACACGTTTCTTGTTCACCCCTTGTCGTTTTAATAATAATTTCATATTATTTTAATCGTATGCTACATTGAATTCTAAACGAAGGTCAATTTTATTACATATAATTCAAAAATAAAAACACGAAATATTATATTAAAAAATATTTACGAATATAATAATACGAATGAAATATATTATATATTTATATTGTATTAAATGTTTTTTGTTCTTTCTTTGATGCATACAAGGGAAACGCGAAATAATTTGTTCACGTACTCGGATAAATGTACGACAATCACGTAGATAGATAGCACGCGTGTTTTATTGGCCTTGTAACGCAAATTGGCGACAGTATCGAGCGATTATCGTACAGCTATGGAATGCGTCATACACGATACCTACATAACATACACACACATTACATATATCGTATGTGTGTAAGTAAATGTATTTCTACTAGGCGGTCGGATACGTTACTTAATATCGTGCATAGAGAAAATAACGCACATAATCGGTGCCTTGTACTTGTACCTCGGGATTCTTATTACGAGAACCGTTTCGTTTGAGAGAACACGAGAGGGGGCAAGAGATACGGGGGGGGATGGAGGATATACACGCCGAGACGACGATTTTTCTTCTACGAACGGCTTCTGCTGCTCTCGTTTCGTTTTTTTTCTCCTTTTATTTCTCCTACCAGAGATTTTT